>NC_036853.1:10026277-10076919 GCF_002910315.2 Salvelinus sp. IW2-2015
TGTGAAGTCACACTATGGTATTTCACCCAGTAAATATGTGAGTTTATCAAAATCGGATTTGTTTTCGAATTCTTTGTGGATCTGTGAAATCTGAGGGAAATATGTGTCTCTAATACGGTCATACAATGGGCAGGAGGTTAGGAAGTGCAGATCAGTTTCCACCTCATTTTGTGGGCAGTGTGCACATAGTCTGTCTTCTCTTGAGAGCCAGGTCTGCCTACGGCGGCCTTTCTCAATAGCAAGGCTATGCTCACTGAGTCTGTACATAGTCAAAGCTTTCCTTAAGTTTGGGTCAGTTACAGTGGTCAGTTATTCTGCCACTGTGTACTCTCTGTTTAGGGCCAAATAGCATTCTAGTTTGCTCTGTTTTTTTAAAATTCTTTCCAATGTGTTAAGTAATTATCTTTTTGTATTCTCATGATTTGGTTGGGACTAATTGTGTTGCTGTCCTGGGGCTCTGTGGGGGTGTGTTTGTGTTTGTGAACAGAGACCCAGGACCAGCTTGCTTCAGGGACTCTTCTCCAGGTTCATCTCTCTCTCTCTCTCACACGATGTGTCTCTCTCTACATGTCTCTCTCTGTGTCTCCTTGCTTTATGGGTCTAATTTGCTTGATTAGCTAAACAAACGCTGTTATCCTCCGCAAACTCTTGCACTATTTCACCACTGATGCAGTCACAGTGTAATGAAAATACTCCGCTGAAAAAGTGTCCATAAATCACTATTGGGTCTAATTCAGCAAACAATAGCATTAGGACCAGTGTTGTAAAGTACTTACGTAAAAATACTTTAAAGTACTTTAAACTTAAGTTGTTATTTTGGGTATCCATACTTTACTTTACTATTTATATTTGGACAACTTTTACTGTACTACATTCCTAAAGGAAATAATGTACTTTTTACTCCATACATTTTCCCTGACACCCAGAAGTACTAGTTACATTATGAATGCTTAGCAAAACAGGAAAATGGTCCAATTCACACACTTATCAGGATAACATCCCTTGTCATCCTTACTGCCTCTGATATTGCGGACTCACTAAACACAAATGCTTCGTTTGTAAATTATGTCTGAGTGTTGTGTGCCCCTGGCTATCCGTAAATAAAATAAAAACAAGAAAATGGTGCCGTCTGATTTGCTTAATATAAGGAATTTGAAATGATTTATACTTTTACATTTACTTTTCATACTTAAGTATATGTTAAATCAAATACTTTTCAACTTTTACTCAAGTGGTGTTATACTCTGTGACTTTCACTTTTACTCATTTTTACCTATCATCTAGTCATTTTCTATTAAGGTATCTTTACTTTTACTTTTCCACCATTGATAAGGCCAATGTTTCTTAAGTAGTTGATGTGCAAATACTGTACATGCATGTAATTCATTCAACAATAGACTACTTTACTGTATTTTAGGCCTATGTGCATTTTTGTGCTTTTTTAAGCCAAAAGTATCTGAAGTTTATGGTAATGTTGCACACCACCAGTTTGTGTATGTACTGTAGTCTACTGTACATACACCAGTGGAGGCTGCTGAGTGGGAGGACAGCTCATAATAATGGCTGGAACAGAGTGAATGGAATGTCTCAAACACAAGGAAACCATGCTATTCCGCTCCAGCCGTTACCACGAGCCTGTCCTCCCCAATTAAGGTGCCACCAACCTACTGTAACATACACTATTCACAGCAGCACCCGTGCGCCGCATTCTGACATAGCATTTTCTTAGTAAAATATAGGCTTGATGCGCAGAGCTTTAGAAGTAATGAAAGCTAGGGGAATCCTTTAGAGCGGCTTGGATATGAGGTCAAAACCAATGCCATTTCATCAGTTTTGACTAGGTGGTAAATACAACTACGACCGCAGGTTAGGAGAATTAACATAGCAGGTTAGGAGACTTAGGATAAGGTTAGGAAAAGGGATAGGGTTAGCTAAAACACTCTTTTAACCTGCTACCAAAAGTCACTTCTGGTCGTAGCTGTACTCCATCCAGTCACAACCCATTTCATCTTCACAGTATTCAGATTGCGTGTGAAAATACAGACCACATAAAATGTCAGCCATCAAGTGGTTCTTTTTCTGAAATGTTCAATGTGTGTAATGTTTTTCTGCTTTCAGAGTGCTTTTGAACTCTCTACTTGTCACTCCAAATGTAGAATATTAGGTGATGGTCTTGGAGATTTGTTTTGTTTATGCAGCAATAGTATATAACGTGGATAGCGTTATGCTATCGAACCAATCAAGATGGCTGACAAGTCCTACAGATAACTGATGAGTAACATAGACCAGCAAAACCAGATGAGTATGCTCCAGTAGAGTAGTATTCAATTAAGAGAGTACCTTCAGCGGCTACATCACTCCAAACAAAGACCAAGAGAATCAGTGGCCCCCGCTCTTTGAAGAGTGACAGAGTCGGGAGAGATTTGACTGTCTGCAACTATTCTAAGGGAAGCCTGTATGTGTGCATGTGTGTGTAATTATATGTGTGTGTGTATGTATGTGTGTGTGTGTGTGTGTGTGTGGTGTGTATGGTGTGGTGTGTGTGTGGTGTGTGTGTGTGTGTGTGTGTGTGTGTGTGTGTGTGTGTGTGTGTGTGTGTGTGTTGTGTGTGTGTGTG
This sequence comes from Salvelinus sp. IW2-2015, assembly GCF_002910315.2. Taxonomy (NCBI): domain Eukaryota; kingdom Metazoa; phylum Chordata; class Actinopteri; order Salmoniformes; family Salmonidae; genus Salvelinus; species Salvelinus sp. IW2-2015. The sequence goes on from NC_036853.1 coordinate 10,028,895, forward strand.
TGGTGTGTGTTTGTGTGTGTGTGTTGTGTGTGTGTGTGTGTGTGTGTGTGTGTGTGTGTGTGTGTGTGTGTGTGTGTGTGTGTGTGTGTGTGTGTGACGTAGTGTTAGAGTTAGAGTGTGTGTGTGTGTACCTGTGTGTGGTTGTGTTAGTGCATGTGTGTGTGTATGTGCGTCAATCGTGAGTGTGTGTTGTGTGTAGTGCCGGGTGGGAGGATGTATGTCAGCCGGATACAGGCACGTGTACACTGGCGTCTCTGAAGACGCGTTTGGCAGCTGCTTTCATGCCGCTGCACACTGGCCACGACTGCACTCCACAGAGGGATGGGAGCTGGGCCGCAACGCATCGTAAACACAAACACACGAGGGGGGCGGCGGGGGGGGGGGCGGGGGGGGGGGGAGGGGGCGGCATGGGGCTGGACGTCTGATAATGTGTTTTTGTTTTCCACTATGTGTGAATGAATTTGGTTCACATCCATGTGAAGTAGGTTGAAGGGACTTGCATAGAGTATGTGAGTGGGTGTATTTTCACATATATTTGCGAGTGTATGTGTAATAGTGTGCGTGTACTTTTCTGTGTGTGCTTGCGTGCGTGTGTATGTGAGTGGCATCCTAGCTAGCACATGTGGTTCCTTGGAAGTTGTGGGAACGTATCTTTTTGGTTTCCCATTGGTTCTGGGAACGCTTCCTGACCAGTAAAACATTCTGAGAACGGTTGCAGGTAGGTTCTGAGAGCGTTTTACTACGTTTCCCTGAACGTTTTATGGGAGGTTTTATTAACGTTCTGAGAACGGAAATTGAACTTTCACTGAATGTTTTAATAAGACATTTAATAACACTGCTAATTAATTTTGAGTTAACTTTTTTGAACTCCAAGCACAAATGAATTTCCTGGTGACATGGCAAAAGTGAGATTTGAACATATCATATTTTGTTCTCTATCCATGTAATTAATCCACTGCACCACCAGGATGTGGTGTTTTTTTTACATATACAAAGCTGTTCATTTTAGTCTATTCAAACAGACCCCATTTCAAAGGAAACAAACACTCATTAATATCAGGTGTGGCCGATTTGTGGGCGAACATTACTTTAAATAGAACCATCAGGAAACCTGTAGGATACGTTATGCTGAAGTGCTGGGCCTGGTTACATAAAACATCTTAAGTGTTTCCCTTAAACGTTTACCTTAAGGAATAATTTTCCCTTACCAAAGGGAATTGTTTAAGGGCATTGCATAGAGCCCCTCAAATATGTCCTTAGGTAAAGGCATACTTAAGGGGTTTTACGGTAGTTTGAAGGCATGTATGACAGAAAGATTATCTGGTTACCATGGAGACGACCTGATTCACTGACGAAATGTCTGTTCAAAGAGATCACTTTCAATTTGTGAGATAGCAAAATAGAACTACAATCAAGACAGGATAGCGAAATTGCTTCAGAAGATAATAAACAACATTTATTATAATAACTTTTTTCTCAACTTGTTTATATTATTTTCTAGTATGTCAAGCTAGCTTACAGAGTATCTATAGCTAACTAGTCAGCTAGCGTTTTATGCAACCTGGCCCTGACATTCCCATAGAAGAACGTTATTTCTTAACATTCTTTGAACTATTTAAGAACATTCTCAATGCCAAACCAGTTAGAGAACGTACCTAGAACATTACCAAATTGCAAATGAAATGTAACCATGTTTGAAGTTTTAGGAAACATTCTGTAAAAGTAATGAAATACCAAGAAAATTAAGTTTTTTTGTCAAGTTCCTTAAATGTGCTGAGAACATTCCAAAGCCAAACAACTATCCTGCACTATTTCCAGAAAGTTGTGGAAGGTTGTCTGCAAAATAATCCTAGGACAACCACGCTCTCATCAAGCTCTAAGAAACATATGGTTCTCAAAACGTTATGCGCTAGCTGGGGTAGCTCTGAATTAATTTTCCCTGAACAATGTTTACTTGATCCACTTTTCTTCTAAAAAACAAAAGGGCGTTCTCTCTGGGGATGTAAGGGGTGCACGTACGCATGATGGATTAAAATATCTGCTCCACAAAACCTTGTGTGGACACTGCTGTCGCGGGCAGAATTAAACCCATTGCTCACAAGGCAAAGGCTGTGATTCACAGCACAAAGTCTATCCAAATGAAACCCCTTCCCCATTCTTGGACACCTCCTCATTCACCCACTCGCTCCCCCACTCCTCCCCTCCCCAACTGCTCAGCTCTTTATCAGATTACAAGTTGCAGGGTGAGATAGAATGAGAATGAAAAAGAAGAAAGAGGGCAAGAAATGAACAAGAAAAGAAAAGGGAAAATTGAGGCTTCAAACATAAGAACATAATAAAGGCTAAAAGGTTTAGCTTTTAATTAAAATTACCCATATCAGTGGAGATTAATTTGAAATTGTTTTGAGGACTTCACAAAGAGCAGCGGGGACTTACTTCACCAGTTCCCAGTCCCGATAAAACCAGTCACACCAGTGGAATTGCTATCTCCCAGTAATTMTATCTCTCTTTTTCTTCCATTAGATTTTTCTCTTCTTCTACCAACACATGGTGCCTTTCCTTCATTCCTCCCTCCCCCTCCTAATTTGTTCCTGGCTTCTTTTCTTTTCCACATTTATTTTCTTTCATGCCTTTTTTTCCTCCCACTTTTTCTTATTTCTCCTTGCTCTCAGCTTTTCACGTCCTTTTATCTCCACTTCATAGGGAATAACTGTGTGCTGGTTTGGGGATAATGAGGTTGTTCATCCAGAACTTCAAACCCTCCCTTCCCCAACACCCATTCGCCAGGATTCTAAAACAAACCTAATCCTGGAACAAATATTTTGACATTCAGACGCAGAGGAAGACAATTCCATGCCTTCTTCTGCAGAAAACCCTAAAATAATGTATGGTGGCAAATGAGAGGCGCCAATCAAAATGTTGCTTCTGCGTTTCTTTCTTTATCTGCATGCAGCGATCTCTTTGATCCTGATATTACCATGGTCCAGAAATAGAGACGGGATATTGTGCTTATATTCAAAGGGCTAGTAATTAAAAAAGAGAGAGGGCCTATCTGCTGTAACCCATTCAGCTGACCATGGAACAGGGTTGACATGGATCCTGGTAAATTGCCTGGGCAGCTTATTGTGCAGATAGATACACACAAACTACACAATAAAGCATATTAATATATGGTAATTACCCTAGTATAACAGACTTTAATGCAACGCCTTAGATTTATCATGACGATTACGAGTAGTTTTAGAACATTTGAAATCTATCTTAAAGGGGACTTCTCCTTGGCCATTATCATCATCATAATAATGTTTCTTGTTTCGCTGTTGATTGCGCCAGCAGCAACGAGATGCTGTGTGTGCACAGGCAGTGAATAAAAGGAGTGAGTCGGAGAGGCAGGGATGGAGGGATAGAGGGATGAAGGGAAGGAAGGGGGGGTTAAGAGATGAGTCTAGAGACGCCATGAGCAGTAATGAGGTAGCAGTAAAAATGAGACGGCATTGTGTTGTACTTTAGGGTACTTCATCTTTAAAATGAATAGTCCCTCAAGGGCCAGGTAGTTAATGCCATTTATTAATAGATAGACAGGGCCAGCAGTTTGTGCCTGGCCCCTTCGAGAGCCCTTTGTTAAGGAGTCTGGACAGAGAGAGAGTGAGGGAGAGAGGTTCGAGAGAGAGGGAGGAAGAGAAAGAGTGAGGGGGAGATAGGAAGGAAGAGAGAGAGAGAATGCTGAGCCTGCCTATTGATTTTTGGAAGAGGTGTTCAGGGTATAGTTGGGACGTCCGTGAGCGTCAATAAAAAATAGTTTTATTGGATAGCGATGGCAATTAAGGTGGAATTGAGCAGTGTTGCCGTGGGAATTATCACAGGCTGTACCTCTCTGTCACCCCTAGGGCCAATGGCAGGGGATTTGAGGCCAGGGTCTATTTAGGAGACCCCTCTAGACCCCTCTTGACCAGAAAATTTGAGTTGTAATCAAATTTCAATGAGGGAGTACATCTGGGTGGAAGGAGGTCAAACATCAGTAGTTGAGTCATCCAAGGCCTCATGTGGAGAACCTGTCTGTCTGTCTGTCTGCCGGTCTTTCTCTCTCCTGGAGGAAGGGAGGGGAGACTGATATGGACTGATATGGCAGGCCCATGCAGGCCCAGGCCCACGGTGACCCAGCATATTAATGAGCCAGTGGCCATTACCTCCCTGTTAGCCTGCTCTGCGCTCAGCCATTTGTCATAAATTGGGGCCTGTCACATGAAGGCTGCCTGCATGCAGTGCTGGCGGTGTGGTGTGGCGCGGAGTGTAGGGATGAAGAGCCCCAGCAGTGGCAGCCTAAGCTGTTTTCCGTGAGCGAGCATCTTTAGCTCCTCGCACCTCCCAACCTGTCAAATGGGTTTTATTACCAGAGGAATATCAGTCTTGATAAAGGTCCCACACAAAGGATGCACAGGGAGGGGATTTATTATGCAATCCACCAGGCCAATGTTGTTCATGTTGGGGAAATGTGACTGCTGCAATTTTTACACATCTAAATCTCTGCATGCAGGCATGCTGTCAGGGAGTAGCTAACTAAGGGCCATGTCGCTACTGATTGGTTGAATGATAGAAACATTTCTTACCTGAGTCAGAGCAGCACCAGAGGCAGAAGCATGGAGRAGAAAGAGAGAGAGAGAGAGAGAGAGAGAGAGAGAGAGAGAGAGAGAGAGAGAGGGAGAAAGACAAAGTTTGATTAGTTGTGGCCTTGTAGTGTAAATGTTCACTGGTACGCCTAACTATGGGCTGAGACTACAGAGCCGAAATACAGTTTTACACAGAAAGAGTAGACTTGTGAACTCAGAGCCTAAGATTTGAAATATGAACAGTGATTGTACGTTAATTTCCAGGGTGGATACCACACTTAGTCACGCTCATTTGAAGATAATTAATAATAAGTAGCTAATAACTCATAATTTAAAAGACTGTTTAATTATTTTGCCCCCTCTCCAGGCAATGTTTCACACAAAAACAAAAACCTCACGTCGACTAAATACTGTATGTTCCGTAGCAACATACCATCTCATGGTGTAGTGGTGCGGTATGATTGATCATGTTAATATTGTGGTTGGGGAGTGTATCTATAAGTAGGTCACATCTGAAGCGTGCTATACTACAAGTTTGTGAAAATGTTATTTTGTTGTGTTTGTGTGTGTGTGTTTGTTTGTTTGTTCACACGCAACCGCCCGCAATTGCATACAACCCATCCTCAACCGCCTGACTCTATGAGATGAAGTGAAAATCTGAGGCCCGACCCTAACCTGCTAATATAGAAAATAATATAGAAAATGTGCTTTAGGCTACCAACATTTTAGTAGGCTATTTGTTAGTCAACTTGTCTATAATTAGATGCATGCAGCTTCTATTCTGCCATTATGTTGCTTTAGAAGACTAAATAAACCCTTGCTCAACAGAATAATGTCATAAATCAATAAAATTAATGCTGACAATGTTGACATCAGTAAAGTTATTTGTAATCTCTGCTTCTTCCAAGGAGCAAAGATGTTTAGGAACCAGGAAATAGGAACCAGAAAATGTTTAGGAACCAGAAAATATTTCTAGTTTTTTTCATTTGTTATTGCATTTTGTCATGCAATAACAAATGAAAAAAACTAGAAATATTTTCTTTGCAAATTTCCAAATTACATCAATTTGACCAATTGTAAGGAAATAGAAAGCTCTGAAAATGACCCAACATGTTTCTGATAAGATTTCAGTTCAGCTTATTTTATTAAATAAATAAAATATATGCATATTTTATTTATACTATCAGCTTTTATGATGCTGATAAAGATAGCACTTGTACAAAGGGTATCAAACTGCACATTTGCATTCTCTCAAGATGCTGAAAGATTGAAATCACACTGGGCAAAAGTGTATATCCGTATATCTGACATTTTATTAAATATAAGGAGTAGACATGCTCCAGATATGCATGTCTTTAATTTCATATACGGAGCTAGGATAGTCTCGGTAATGGGACAGTTTCTACATGCATCCAATCCGGACCCCAGAAATGTCCCTGATACCGTATGAGTCCAGGGAGTATAGCTGTATAAGACCATAAGCAAACAGGAAAACGCTCATCCAGAGGCGCTCATCCAGAGGCGGCGCTCCTAGTGGCCGGGGACTTTAATGCAGGGAAACTTAAATCCGTTTGACCTATTTTAGACCAGTATGTTAAATGTGCAACCAGAGGGAAAAAAACTCTTGACCATCTTTACTCTACATACAGAGACGCGTACAAAGCTCTCCCTTGCCCTCCATTTGACAAATATGAAGATAATTCTATCCTCCTGATTCCTGCTTACAAGCAAAAACCAAAGCAGGAAGCACCAGTGACTAATGTCAATAAAGAAGTGGTCAGATGATGCAGATGCTAAGCTACAGGACTTTTGCTAGCACAGACTGGAATATGTTCCAGGATTCTTCCGATGGCATTGAGGAGTATACCACATCAGTCACTGGCTTCATCAATAAGAGCATCGATGACGTACGCTGACTGTACGTACATACCCAAACTAGAAGCCATGGATTACAGGCAACATAACCACTGAGCCAGGACAACAACCTCTCCCTCAAAGTTATCAAGACAAAGGAGATGATTGTGGACTATAAGAAAGGAGGAACGAGCACGCCCCCATTCGCATCGACGGTGCTGTAGTGGAGCAGGTTGAGAGCTTCAAGTTCCATATCACCAACAAACTATCATGGTCCAAACACGCCAAGACAGTCGTGAAGAGGGCACGACAAAGTCTATTCCCCCTCAGGAGATTGAAAAGATTTGGCATGGGTCCTCAGATCCTCAAAAAGTTCTACAGCTGCACCATCGAGAGCATCCTGCCAGGTTGCATCACTGCCTGGTATGGCAACTGCTCGGCCTCCGACCTTAAGACACTACAGAGGGTAGTGCGTACGGCCCAATACATCACCGGGGCCAAGTTTCCTGCTATCCAGGACCTCTATACCATGCGGTGTCAGAGGAAGGCCCTACAAATTATCAAAAACTCCAGCCACCCTAGTCATAGTCTGTTCTATCTGTAACCGCACGGCAAGCGGTACCGGAGCGCCAAGTCTAGGTCCAAAAGGCTTCTTAACAGCTTTTTAACAGCTTCTACCCCCAAGTCATAAGACCCTTGAAATAGAATAGAGTGATGAGTTTCAGAAGAAAGTCCTTTCTTTCTGGCCGTTTTGAGCCTGTAATCGAACCCACAAATGCTGATGCTCCAGATGCTCAACTAGTCTAAAGAAGGACAGTTTTATTGCTTCTTTAATCAGGACAACAGTTTTCAGCTGTGCTAACATAATTGCAAAAGGGTTTTCTAATGATCAATTAGCCTTTTAAAATTATAAACTTGACATTGGAAGACAGGAGTGATGGTTGCTGATAATGGGCCTCTGTACGCCTGTGTAGATATTCCATAAAAAATCTGCCGTTTCCAGCTACAATAGTCATTTACAACATTAACAATGTCTACACTGTATCTCTTATCAATTTTATGTTATTTTAATGGACAAAAAATGTGCTTTCCTTTCAAAAACAAGGACATTTCTAAGTGACCCTAAACTTTTGAACGGTAGTGTAAATATTGACTCTGTACCAGTACCCCTGCATATAACCTCGGTACTGTTATTTTACTGCAGCTTTGTAATTATTTGTTATCTTTCTTTTGTACTTTGTTTTTTACTTAACACTTATTTTTCTTAAAACTGCATTGTTGGTTAAAAGGGCTTGTAAGTAAGTATTCGGCGCATGTGACAAATACAATTTGATTTCATTTGTGCATGAAAGAAAAATATGGATTAGCGTCCCGCTCATAATTGACAAATTACTGAGCATGTGCTGAAAACTCAAAAGGCATCAGAAATTGTCCTTATTTTCAGCATATCAAAAAGCATGTCAAGATCCAGATATGGACCTTAGCCAAGAGAGGCATATCTGGAATCAATATAGTTTATTATCTTGAATGTGCTGAGAAAACACAGATATGCGACGTACAGTCAATATTTGTTATCATGAAGAGAGAAAATAGGATGACACAAATCTCAGGATATTGAAAGAGTTCATATCCGGCAAATAGGAAATCAAATCAAATCAAATTTGATTTGTCACATGTGCCGAAAGGTGTAGACCTTACAGTGAAATGCTTACTTACAAGCTTTTGGGGTGGCAGGTAGCCTAGTGGTTAGAGCGTTGGGCCAGTAACCACAAACCAAAAGTTTGCTGGATTGAATCCCCGAGCTGACAAGGTAAAAATCTGTTGTTCTGCCCCTGAACAAGGCAGTTAACCAACTGTTCTCTGGTAGGCTGTCATTGTAAATAAGAATTTGTTCTTAACTGACTTGCCTAGTTAAAAGAAGGTAAAAAAAAAAGCCCTTAAAACTTCTTGAGGGCAGGGGGCAGCTTTTTCACTTTCGGGAAAAATAGCATGCCAAAATTCAACTGCTTGCTACTCATCCCCAGAATATAAGATATGCATATTATTAGTAGATTTGGATAGAAAACACTCTGAAGTTTCTAAAACTGTTTGAATCATGTCTGTGAGAATAACAGAACTTATGTAGCAGGCAAAACCCTGAGGACAAACCATTCAGAATTTGTATTTTCTTGATGTCACTGTCTTTTCAATGAGATTTTTATGAGACACCAGATTTCTACCGCTTCCACTGGATGKCACCAGTCCTTGGAAATCGGTTGAGGTTATTCCTTTGTGTACTGAAGAAGTAGGGCTATCGTAAATGAGGGTCACATGAAGTAAATTTTTGGAGAGAATCACGTTATGAAAAAAGTTGCGTCAGTTTGGTTTCATTTTGTATTGAACACAGATCACCCCGTCTTCAAATTGATCGATTATTAACGTTTAAAAATACATAACGWTGTATGACAAAAGTAGTTTGAAATGTTTTGGTAAATTTACATGTAMCTTTTGATATATTTTGTAGTGACTTGGCGAAAGTTGGAAGCTGTGTTTTTCTGGATGAAACGGTCCAAATAAATTGACATTTTGGATACATATCGACGGAATTAATCGAACAAAAGGACCATTTGTGATGTTTACGGGACATATTGGAGTGCCAACAAAATAATTTCGTCAAAGGTAAGGCATGATTTATATTTTATTTTTGCGTTTTGTGTCAACCCATCTGCGTAATTGCGCACCCAACTCACTCAGGTGCTTCGCTATATCACATTTGACATTGTCCGTAAGCTTGAGTTCATTTGCATACAAAAAAATCATACAATGATGGAAAGACCTGTTTGTTTTCCTTGTTAATGCAGACAGAGAAGAGCTGCAACTTCTTAATCATAGCCTCAATTTTGTCCCGCACATTGAATATAGTTGCGGAGATTCCCTGTAATCCTAGATTCAGATCATTCAGGTGAGAAAAAACATGACCCAGATAGGCCAGTCGTGTGAGAAACTCGTCATCATGCAAGCGGTCAGACAAGTGAAAATTATGGTCAGAAAAGAAAACTTTAAGCTGGTCTCTAATTAAAGAAAAGTGTAAATAATTTGCCCCTTGATAACCATCGCACCTCTGTATGTTGTAAAAGTGTTACATGGTCACTGTCCATATCATTGCATAGTGCAGAAAATACACGAGAGTTCAGGGGCCTTGCTTTAACAAAGTTAACCATTTTCACTGTAGTGACCAAAACGTCTTTCAAGCTGTCAGGCATTCCATTGGCAGCAAGAGCCTTTCAGTGGATGCTGCAGTTTACCCAAGTGGCGTCGGGAGCAACTGCTTGCAAGCGCGTTACCACTCCACTATGTCTCCCTGTCATGGCTTTTGCACCATCAGTACAGATACCAACATGAGCAGCAGCTACGTTTGGCTACATACGGACCGTTAGTGGAATTTCCACGAGAGAATAACAGTTAATGTGATTGGATGTTAATTATTTGACTTGGCTACCTGTATTGGACATTGTGTTGTTATTTCGCTGAACACTAGATGGTTTAATTTAATTTTTGGCAGTGAAACGAGGCTAATCAGGTGAAAAATAAAAACCTCACCCAAATGTATAGCCCCTTTGGAAAACATACTGTTTGAAAATGTGAAAAAAAAGCAATTTATTTTTATATATATTTTGAAAAAAAAGTGAATCACATTTTTATTTGGCGTACCCCCGAAGGCATTGCGCGTACCCCTGGGGGAATACCTGCTCTAGAATATTAAAAACGTGTTATGTAAAGATATCCCCTGATATTGACCCTTTTCCTCCAGTGTCATATTTGTCCACTCCTGCTCCCGAGTCAAAATGTTGCCTACATTTGGTGTATCATTTTACTGCAAGAAGAGTTCATTAAGGCTCTGTGAGAGGTTATAGACCTACAGTCAGTGTCCAGATTTCAGTTTCCATTTAACCCATCTGAACAGTAGGCTACAGTTCCCTTGATGTGCCATAGGCCTATTTGAAGTACCCAACTTGTCGAATTTGTATGGCGCCTCACAAAATTCCCACATAACATAGCCATAACTGCTATCATCCTCTTTTACCACTTAACCAAATCTTTCCCAAACATTACTTTTCTGACCCTCCGTTCTCTTTATATTTAACTCTCCGTTTCACAGCTTTTCTCTTATTGAATTTAACTCCGAAATTGTCCTTTTTGCCTCTTTGGATCGATGTTAACTTTTTCTGTCCGTGCCCAAAAGCATTTGGCAATTGGCGTGTAGGCTATTTGGCGCGAGTACAGTTAGGACATAAAGCTTAGGCTTACGCACTAATGCCTGATAGCCTAAAAAAATTTATGGAAAACCTCAATGAAGCTTATAGATATAAATTGCACAAAAATGATACATTTATGGATTTTTAAGGTATTGTTTTCTCTTTATTAAACCCGCTCGCCACCCACCCACCTACCCTTCATCCACACAATATTTCATGACCCTAAACCTGTCTGCCCAGAGGATATCACCATGGGGACTGTGGGTTTTGAGTCAACCCACGCATCACTAGTGTGTGTGTGTAGGTGTATGTTTGTTCTTCATTTTACTACATTATATGCAACATGATAGTAACTTGCACATGCATTCTTGTGTGTTTTGCCTGTGTGTGTGAATATGCACCCTCTTCTATCATTCTGAGTGTGTATACAGACCGACAAAAAGACAGAGAGAGGAAGTTCTAAGCCCGACTCCACTGCCCCAAACCCCCCAAACTGCCCCAAACCCTCACACTCTGCTCTGGGCTGAGATGAAGCCACTACAACAGCCTCCTGCAGGATCCTCCCACCACCACACCAATGTGCTTTAAACACATAAGTATTCATTGGCATTCCGTTTGCACACAACCCTCATATACCATCAGCGCCATCTGCATTACCAGGAGCCAAGCTGTGCGCCTGGGTTTTCATCCTCCTCCGTACATACAGTAAAGAGCAGCCTGTGCAAAGCCAGATCCCTGTGCCTGCGTCCAAGGCAACCTACACTTGGCATGCAAAGATGATGAAAAGTACAGCTTGCCTCTTGATGCTCGCTAGCACCCTCTCCCACTGGTGAGAAGTGTTCCACATAATCTGAGATCAAACTGTTTGTGTGCTGAGTGAGTGTTAGTTTTAGTTCACTGTGGTTACTAAAAGCACAGATAAAAGTAATATGCTATGATATTGAAGGTATAAGTTGGTTAAGTAGTAGCAAAGCACACAGCGTAACCCTGAATAGAATATTTGTTCATGCTCCCTTGTCATTCTTTCAACTTGGTTGATGTTTAATGGAGCGCATATGAGGAATTATTCATATAGCAGCTTTTATCCTACGCCATACATTCCTGTTGCATCTCTCTCTGAGTGCTACTGTGTATCAGCACCAGCAGTGGACAGCTCCATAGACTCTCTCTTTGATATTAACTCTCCCTCAACCATTTCCTCCATTTCAAATTAACCCTGCATTCAACAAGCCTACCATACTGCACTTTTCCCTTTCCACTATTCTCCCCTTTCAAGACACTGGCTGGGCCCTGACCAAGTAAACACTATATACTGTAGCTAATAATACTGTGCCAGCTCTGGTCAAAAGTGCACTATATAAATTTTTTTAATTTCACCTTTATTTAACCAGGTAGGCTAGTTGAGAACACGTTCTCATTTGCAACTGCGACCTGGCCAAGATAAAGCATAGCAGTTCGACACATACAACAACACAGAGTTACACATGGGATGAACAAACATACAGTCAATAATACAGTAGAAAAAAATAAAAGTCTATATACTTTGAGTGCAAATGAGGTAAGATAAGGGAGCTAAGGCAATAAATAGGCCATGGTGGCTAAGTAATTACAATATAGCAATTAAACACTGGAATGGTAGATGTGCAGAAGATGAATGTGCAAGTAGAGATACTGAGGTGCAAAGGAGCAGGATAAATAAATACAGTATGGGGATGAGGTAGTTGGATGGGCTGTTTACAGATTGGCTATGTACAGGTGCAGTGATCTGTGAGCTGCTCTGACAGCTGGTGCTTAAAGYTAGTGAGGGAGATATGAGTCTCCAGCTTCCGTGATTTTTGCATTTCGTTCCAATCATTGGCAGCAGAGAACTGGAAGGAAAGGGTGACCAGTGAGATATACCTGCTGGAGCGCGTGCTACGAGTGGGTGCTGCTATGGTGACCAGTGAGCTGAGATAAGGCGGGGCTTTACCTAGCAGAGACTTGTAGATGACCTGGAGCCAGTGGGTTTGGTGACGAGAGTGAAGCAAGGGCCAGCCAACGACAGCGTACAGGTCGCAGTGATGGGTAGTATATGGGGCTTTGGTGACAAAATGGATGGCACTGTGATAGACTGCATCCAATTTGTTGAGTAGAGTATTAGAAGCTATTTTATAAATGACATCGCCGAAGTCGAGGATCGGTAGGATGGTCAGTTTTACGAGGGTATGTTTGGCAGCATGAGTGAAGGATGCTTTGTTGCGAAATAGGAAGCTGATTCTAGATTTAATTTTGGATTGGAGATGGTTAATGTGAGTCTCGAAGAAGAGTTTACAGTCTAACCAGACATCTAGGTATTTGTAGTTATCCACATATTCTAAGTCAGAGCCGTCCAGAGTAGTGATACTGGACGGGCGGGCAGGTGCGGGCAGTGATCGTTTGAAGAGCATGCATTTAGTTTTACTTGCATTTAAGAGCAGTTGGAGGCCACGAAAGGGGAGTTGTATGGCATTGAAGCTCGTCTGGAGGTTAGTTAACACAGTGTCCAACGAAGGGCCAGAAGTATACAGAATGGTGTCATCTGCGTAGAGGTGGATCAGAGAATTACCAGCAGCAAGAGCGACATCATTGATGTATACAGAGAAGAGAGTTGGCCTGGGAATTTAACCCTGTGGCACCCCCATAGAGACTGCCAGAGGTCTGGACAATAGGCCCTCCGATTTGACACACTGAACTCTATCAGAGAAGTTGTTGGTAGACCAGGCGAGGCAATCATTTGAGAAACCAAGGCAGTTGATGTCACACCCTGGCCTTAGTTATCTTTGTTTTCATTAGTATTTTAGTTAGGTCAGGGTGTGACATGGGTTAGTATGTGTTTTTGTATTGTCTAGTGTGGTTTGTATGGTTGAGGGGGTTTCATAGAGTAGATGGGGTTGTGTTGAGTGTAGGTGTTTAGAATTGTCTATGGTTGAGTGTAGTTGTTTAGGAAAGTCTATGGTTGCCTGATTTGGTTCTCAATCAGAGACAGCTGGTTATTGTTGTCTCTGATTGGGAGCCATATTTAAGGTAGCCATAGGCTTTAGGTGTTTGTGGGTAATTGTCTATGTAGAACGTTTGTTGCTTGTCTGTGCACTTACGTTATTTAGCTTCAYGGTCGTTTGTTGTTTTTTTGTTAGTTTGTTAAAGTGTGTCGTGTTCATTCATCTTCATTAATAAAGAGAAGATGTATCAATATCACGCTGCGCCTTGGTCCGTCTCTCCACACGATCGTGACAGTTGAGTCTACCAATAATAATGTGGAGATTGACAGAGTCGAAAGCCTTGGCCAGGTCGATGAATACGGCTGCACAGTAATACATAGGTAATAGGGAGATGTTTTGGACACACCCACTCTTATTCAGATCACTTAACAGGTTTGGACAGATCTCCCTTTCAGATAAAATATGATGACCTTCTGCCATGACTATTTCGCTCTGCCTTTGGAAAGCTGTTTGTGCCAGGAGGCGGAAACGCTGGAAACGCTGGCTGGGCTGAGAGCAGTAAGTGACTTTCATGAGCTGATTTATAGTACCGTGAGGAAAGGGTTAACTTCCCAACCCCGGGCTTTCCAGTCGGCCACTCTGGAAGACTTTTGTGTGTAATTATTTAAAGGCCTTGTATTGCAGTCTGGATAAGGAGAACAGGGCCGTGTGGAGGGAAGGAGGGAGGGAGGGATGGAGGAAGGAGAGGAGGGGAGGGGAGGAACGTTCCTGCTGAGAGGGATTCAGTCAGCGGTCAAGGTGAGGTATCTTAGCTATGTGGTGTGATTTCTGTGTTACCTAGCTAGCTGTACTGGCAGCCTCTGCTCGGCACTACACTGACTGACTAGGGCTCAGGAGACTAGCCATGGGGATCTGCTAACTGAAGAAATCCGTGCTGAACCAACAACACTACACAAACAGCACACAGCACTGCACAGGCCTCTGCCTCGCTAGACACTGCAACACTCTGACGCAACAACCTGGAGCGAGTGTGCTTCAATGATGATAAACAAACAAGGGGGAGGGGAGTTTGGCGATGCTGGGCAAATAAGACTCGTAGGTTTTTTTCTCTCACACCAGATAGTTTAAGTTTGTTTAAAATGGATGTTTGAAGTTGGGGCTCAACTCAACACAAGTTGTTTGAAGAGTGATGCAAGAGCGGAGAGGGGGGGGGGGGGTAAAGAAATAGTGTAGAGGTTCTGGAGGAGAAGGGGAGCGGTTAGAAATCATGGCACACGTAGGGAGGCCAGAGTGAGGCTTGACCACCACGAGAGCCACCCAGGAATAGGAGCTCCGTCAGCTACTGTACACTACCACTAAGGATTTGGGCTTGGTGCAGTGCAGACAACCAAACTGGACCTCTAGAATAGAGCTAAAAACATGTACAATATGTTTCACAGTGTTACTTACTGTAATATTAAATAAAGTGAGCAGTACAACATAGCTATGCAAATGACATATAAGGAAATTGGGTTTTCTTCACTTAAAATGTTTGGTCTTGGCATTAGGTTACAACAGACGGATCGATTGCTTAGCAACAGGGCAAAACAGACAGGGTTGGCTTAGATTGTTGAGCACATGTAAACTGTATTTAGTCTATTGAAAACATAAATACATTAGCACAATGAGCACTTGTTATCTCTCAAATACATTGTTACAATTGTTTTATAGTTAGCAGCTAGCAAATTTTTTATTTGCATTGACATGAAATCAGTCAAAACACCTCAAAACAAGACATGGTGTCAAGAACAAGATGAAACCAGCTGAAATGTGCCACTTATGATTCCCCACATGGCAGCTTCTGGTCATTGTTGCTAGCTTTCTATGTAGCTAGCTATCTTGCCATCCAGAATCACAACAACACAGGGCCTTCTACCCCATTGAAGCACACACATTGTTTTCGTGACGTTGTCAGCTAACCCATCTATAGTACCTGACCCATTACCTTCCATTCAGTAAGGTCGATGAAGACACAGAGTTTGGTTTTTCTCTATCATTCAAAACCTCTCCCCAATCCCCCGGATCAGTCACACGTACACACAAACACAAACTGGCACACAAACACACACACACACACACACACAAACGCAGACAAACACACATAGACACCTCTGACACTTTAATCAGAATATGGTGTGCTATGGGTTCAGACAAAGCCCAATCACTCTTGTGATAATTTGGCCTCTCCTTCAATCAGCAGCACAGTAATTGCATCAGTCACAATCTCCATTTCATCTTTCATCTCTCTGTCAGGACCCAGACAGGACCAAAGGGTCTCTCTGACCAAAGGACATGCCAAAGACATGCCTGTTATTAAACCCGACAACCTGCAAATTAAGGAGGAATGGAGAATACAACAAATTGACATTTTAATCAGGCCTATTCAAGCACTTCCCTTACATAAACTTTAACGATGGAGATCGTTTACTTCTTGCCACATGTCAGCATAATTGTATCACGTGGAAAATTGCATTCAATAAAAAAAGGGTCATATAATCTCTCAACTGTGATATGAGTAACTCGGCGATGGGGGACAAAGATCGATCGTTTACAACTATTAATATCCCTGTGTACACGCAGAGAGGATTGAGAGAGGAGTCCACATCATAATTCATGACTTCTCCCCTAATCCCCGTTTTACGCGCATCAAAATTACATATATAGATGTTTTGCATGTGTCATGTAAGCGAAATTAGGCTCTGAATGATTGATAGGGAAGTTAACATTTTCTTGGGGAACACAGCTAGGTGGTGAGAGGCATTTCTTCTATATTAAAGGTCAGGACAGGGCAGAGGATAGGGAGCCATCTCTGGAACAGGAGAATCCCACACCTCCTTACTACGAAATGACTGAGATTTAGACTCAGATTAATCAATGCAGAGCAGGAGAAGCAGAAGAAATATGGCCCATGCAGACACATCGGGAAGAGGTGAAGTGCAGAATAATACTTTTGACGTAAATGGAACCAATTCAGGCGTGATGCATTGTGGTGTGACACCTCCTAGACACAGAGGCAGTACATCTCCTCCAGCACACATACACTGCATTTATACATTCACAGGGTATATCCACACGCAGAGCACACACACTCACTCACACACACACGCATGCACAAACACACAAATGCGTGTGCACACACTTACGCGCACATGCACACACACACACACACACACACACGTACAGATCACACAGTCCTCTCTAGTGTGGGGCAGCAGAGATAAAAGCTGACAGAAGGATCAAATTAGATGATCTACGAAATATATTAGTAATGACATTCATGAATATTTTATGGAATGTAGAGAATGTCATCATACATTTATATATAGGGAAATGAGGAAGGGATATAAAACAAACAGCATTAAACTTTGAACGTGGCCCCCATGTCCAACAAATTGTGCCCAAGAAGAAAAAGGGTGGAGGGGGGAGAGGGAGGGAGGGCAGGAGAGCACTTTCACACCCTGGCTGTTTCTGGGCCTGGGGAAGTGGAGGAGAAGTCCAGCACTGGAATTGTACAGCACACAGAGATACAGAGAGAGAGTGGGGACTCCCAGAAAGTCATTGCCATCAATATGTTTATCCGCAAATTGATCTGTCCCCACAGGCTGTGTTTAGCTGATTGTCGCGCATTAAACTAAAAGCCAGCAAAATGCTTTACATGCATAATGTGGAGCCCGGCATTAGCATGGTGCATTTACAAGGGTTTCATATGGATGGGTGTGACTGGAGACGTGTCTGCATGCTGCTACCTTGGGACAAGATCCACTCCAAATGGAGACACCTGATACACCATCCTAATCACATTCACTCTGCTAACCAGTCTCCTTATATCATCTTAGTGACAGTGCATTCCACTTCTATATTCTCCCATATTCTCTATTAGCACAAAGTTCCCTACTTCTCAGAAAGCTAGAAAGCTACAGTAGTGCAGTGTTTTTCTCTCTCTGTTTTTCTATAATAGCCAGTGAACTTGTGTGTTCCATGGTGTATTTGTGTCATGACAGGTGAGGGCTATAAAAGGCCAGCTGGACCCAGCACAGATGGCCTGACAAAAATAGAAATAAAGAGATATGCTTGTTTTTATGGGGTTGGCACTCAGGAGCATGCAGATACATGTATATGTAACCGGATTCAGAATCATGGGCCTTTGACGCTAATTCCTACTTCACAGTAGTGCCGTTTGAATAATTTTTGTGTGCAGAAATGTCTCCTTGAACATGTGAACATTCATAAGACTTAATTACAAACTTGTATGGGATCCGTAAATATGACTAAACATTTTAAATTATGAGCCTAGTTTAGTCAAGGAGGAAACACTGAGCTATGTAGGGAGAAAGGCAGGATCCATGATTGGCTGAGATAATGGAGGGGTTGGACATCACGAGAGATGAGTCCTCATTGGTCTGTCATGTCACAGGCTTCTGTCAAAATCTAATCAAATCAAAATGTATTGGTCGCGTACACAGATTTGCAGATGCTATCGAGTTTCAACAGTGCAGTAATACTTTGTACCCATACAAAACAATACACACATAATCCAAAAACTAAAAAGACAGAAATTAAGAAATATCAGAACAAGCAATGTCAGAATCTGGGATAGATAGATAGATAGATAGATAGATAGATAGATTGACTTTTTCCACATTTTGTTATGTTACAACCTTTTTCTAAAATGGATGAAATTACTATTTTCCCTCATCAGTTTACACACAATACCCCATAATGATAAAGCCAAAACAGGTTTTTAGAAATAATTGCAAATTTATTCAAAAAAACAAACAGAAATACCTTATTTACATAAGTATTCAGACCCTTTGCTATGAGACTCGAAATTGAGCTCAGGTGCATCATGTTTCCATTGATCATCCTTGAGATGTGTCTACAACTTGATTGGAGTCCACCTGTGGTAAATTCAATTGATTGGACATGATTTGGAAAGGCACATACCTGTCTATATAAGATCCAACAGTTGATAGTGCATGTCAGAGCAAAAACCAAGCCATGAGGTCGAAGAAATTGTCCATAGACATCCGAGACAGGATTGTGTCGAGGCACAGATTTCTGCAGCATTGAAGGTCTCCAAGAACACAGTGGCCTCCATCATTCTTAAATGTAAGAAGTTTGAAACCACCAAGACTATTCCTAGAGCTGGCCACCCAGGCTACACTGAGCAATCGGGGGAGAAGGGCTTTGGTCAGGGAGATCCTTCATGAAAACCTGCTCTAGAGCGCTCTGGACCTCAGACTGGGGCAAAGGTTCACCTTCCAACAGGACAACGACCCTAAGCACACAGCCAAGACAACGCAGGAGTGGCTTCGGGACAAATATCTGAATGTTCTTGAGTGGCCCAGCCAGACCACGGACTTGAACCCAATTGAACATCTCTGGAGTGACCTGAAAATAGCTGTGCAGCGACACTCCCCATCCAACCTGAGAGGATCTGTAGAGAAGAATGGGAGAAACTCCCCAAATACAGATGTGCTAAGCTTGTAGCGTCATACCCAAGACTCGAGGCTGTAATCACTGCCAAAGATGCTTCAACAAAGTACTGAGTAAAGGGTCTGAATAATTATGTAAATGTGATATTTCAGTTTTAGATTTTTATTTTAATTGCACAAATTCGAAAAAACATGTTTTTGCTTGTCATTATGGGGTATTGTGTGTAGATTGATGAGGGGAAAAAACGATTTAATACATTTTTTAATAAGGCTGTAGCGTAACAAAATATGGAAAAAGTCAAGGGGTCTGAATACTTTTCCGAATGCACTGTAGGCAAAAGGCTGAAATCTTTACTTTAAACCCTCCGGTCATACAGTAACATTTAACTTCTTAGTGATCCCTTCGCGCGCCAATCCCATTAACGGGATTGATTTGACAACACCCAGTGAAATAGCAGCACGCCAAATTCAAAAACAGAAATACTCATATTAWTAATTCATGAATCATACAAGTGTTATACATCAGTTTAAAGATTAACTTCTTGTTAATCCAGCCACAGTGTCAGATTTCAAAAAGGCTTTACGGCGAAAGCAAACCATGCTATTATCTGAGGACAGCACCCCATCAAACAAACACATGAAAATCACATTTCAACCAGCCAGGCACGACACAAAAGTCAGAAATAACGATATAATTCATGCCTTACCTTTGAAGATCTTCTTCTGTTGGCACTCCAATATGTCCATTAAACATCACAAATGGTCCTTTTGTTTGATCAATTATGTCGTTATATCTCCAAAATGTCAATTTATTTGGCGCGTTAGATCCAGAAAAACACCGGTTCCAACTCGCGCAACTACAAAGTATCTAATATAGTTACCTGTAAAGTATACAAAGTATCTAATATAGTTACCTGTTTCCAAACATTTCACAATGTTTGGAAACAAGTTCACAACAACTTTGCTAATCCAACTTTAGGTATTTTTAAACGTAAATAATCAATAAAATTTAAGACGGGATAAACTGTGTTCAATACCGGACGAAAACAAAGTGGAGCAAGTTTTCAGGTCGCACGCCCCAACCACAACAGTACACTAGACTCGACCCTCGTTCTGAACAGCCCTACTTCTTCATTTCTCAAAGGAAAAACATCAACCAATTTCTAAAGACGGTTGACATCTAGTGGAAGCGATGGGAACTGCAAGCAAGTGCCTTAGAAATCTAGATCCACATAGAAAGCCCATTGAAAAGAGAGTGACCTCAAAAAAATTATTCCTGGATGGTTTGTCCTTGGGATTTTGCCTGCCAAATAAGTTCTGTTATACTCACATACATGATTTTAACAGTTTTATAAACTTTAGAGTGTTTTCTATCCAAAGATACCAATTATATGCATATCCTAGCTTCTGGGCCTGAGTAGCAGGCAGTTTACTTTGGGCACACTTTCATCCGGAAAATAGTGCCCCCTAGCCTTAAGAACTGATGCCCTTGCAACTACAGTATTTCATTTTAAAGAGGCTGCATTTTCCTATATATTTTGTTTTGAACATCTGGATAAAACGTTTGGGCTGTTTAGAAGTCAGAGTCCTCTCTGACCTGTTTTTTACACTCAATGTAATGCCATGGATTGATGTCAAGCATGTGTGCTGCCACACACACAACTTACCAAACATTTCAATGTGTGAGTGGCTTTGTGTCTCTGCTACATTTGACACCAACACATATGGACGCCAAATTAACATCAACACCACAAAACTATGGATTTCGACTTGTGTCTCTCACTGTCAGTGAAAGTGGCCATCATGTGAGGGGAGTGAGGCGGGGGTGGTAAAACGTAGTGGGATGAGAACTGTATTCAAATGGCACCTGTTGCCAATGTGCACATGTAGGCTGGGGGAATAATTACAGTGATTTGCGGGAGGAGAGGAGTGTGTGGGTAATTGCAGTGTCTTGCCAGAGAAGGGGAGAGAAGAAGAGGACAAGGTGCTGCAATCTCACCCCTCAGAGGGAGCTGCGGCCAAGCTGCCTTCCTGACGCCACATCAAAGGGCCACAGCACAGACACCCACCGTCATTAACTCCCTGTTGCCACGGCAACACGTTGCCAAGTAATAGTGCCGCTGACAGAGGCCCACTGTTGGCCTTCTCTTCTTATTAGCCGGGGAGAGGAGAAGCACAAACATTAGGAATGATAATCAGAGAAGCCGAATGATGTCTAGGTACCTGGCGGTATACACACTGTCTGGCAGGCCCAAGACCCCAGATCTTCTTCTAATGGATCGCCTTTAATAAAAAACACTCGCCTGCCTCACTCACTCACTTAGCTCTGCTGTTTTGCCATTACTTCAGCCCTTACAAATGATGTTATTTTGTAAGCGTATGAGCCGACACCCTCGGGATGGGGAGAGCGTATATTATTACATCAAGCCTTAGCATAGTGTAAAGCCTCAATGATTGGTGTTAAAGTGGAACTGACAGCATTTTAACTACTTTGCAGATATGAAACAAACAGACAATCATAATAATTGTCAAAAATATCTAATTCCCAGTTTATGCTACAAAACCAACTTAATAAGAGGTTTTAAAAATAGGTTATATTTGACTCAACATTCCATGACGTACACTAAGGCATTGTTGGCAGAATAGATGGGTGCAGTTCAATGCATGATTAATATAATTCACCAAAACATGTCTTGGTAGTCCCCCAAAAATTGTTATCAGGTTGTAAATCCCAGCTGGCCTCATACATTGTTTGCTGCCTCCATTCAGGATGCAAAAACGGACGAATGTAACTAAGGCTGGGAATGTCAATACAATCAAACTAGCAAGGTGAATGATCACAAGTCAGTCATAACGTAGCTAATATGCTAGCGTATCTATTTGTGTAGTAATCTAAAAACACAGAGCCTAACATTTGCTAGATAGCTAGATATCTAGCTAGCTGCTAGGAGGATGCCATGTCATCGGAGGAGTGGGTGAGTGACTGACTTTTTCCCCTTGTATCATTTTTAGGTGGCTACAAAGCTAGAGATACACATGTCATTTGGTTAGCTAGCAAGACATATGAATCACTTTGTTAGCTAGCTATACTGAACGACGATTATCCAGTTAGTATCTCTAGCATTTGCAAATTCAGTTCAGCTAGCTATCTACTCTGATTTCAGCGCACTCTTGTCTGACTGTGCTAGAACGCAGAATAACTGATGAATTTACGAACGCGCAAGACCCGATGAATATGACCGGTGTCAGTTAACTTAGGCAAAAAAAGTTATAGTTAGTCAAGAAAGCGCTATATAACATGTAAACAGCCTAACCAGCTCTGATAGGGTGAGTAAAATGGTCAGTGAGGTGTTCTCTCATTTGTGTCTGGAAGTCGCTAGCTAGCAAGATAGCCAACTTTAGCCAGTTAGCTTGGGTACTTGGTTGGGACAACGCATGCATTAGCATGCAAGCTGCAGAAGGACAAGCAGGCTATTCCCCATCGTTTATCAGTGCAATTTTGACGGCCAACTAGCTAAAAAGGTTTGAGAGGGTTTATCTAATGTTCCTTCGTTCGATTTTAGCTCCTTTTGCACTGGCTAGCATTAGTTGTACATCTTGTTGTTGTTGGTGTGCATATAGGGAAAAATAGCCAACCTTTTTATTGTTGTTTTATCAAGGTTCCCAAATGTAAGAGGACTCCCGTGGTATTTACACATTTGCAGAAATCCATTCAGGTGTATTTCGTGGTGTTTGGCAAATGTGTTCTAATGATCTAAAGTTGCGCTGTTGCTTCTGCCTGTAAACACACAGTTCCAGTTCAAAGTGAATGGTCAGGATCCTACTGCCTGTAGACACACAGTCCAGCTTCAAAGCGAATGATGTTCAGCGTCCTACTTGCCTGTAAACACACAGTCCAGTTCCAAAGTTGAATGATGTCAAGGTCCTACTGCCTGTAAACACCACAGTCCAGTTCAAAGCGAATGATGTCAGGTCCTACTGCCTGTAAACACACAGTCCAGTTCAAAGTGAATGATGTCAGGTCCTACTGCCTGTAAACACACAGTCCAGTTCAAAGTGGAATGATGTCAGTCCTACTGCCTGTAAACACACAGTCCAGTTCAAAGTGAATGATGTCAGGTCCTACTGCCTGTAAACACACAGTCCAGTTCAAAGTGAATATGTCAGGTCCCTACTGCCTGTAAACACACAGTCAGTTCAAAGTGAATGATGTCAGGTCCTACTGCCTGTAAACACACAGTCCAGTTCAAAGTGAATGATGTCAGGTCCTACTCCTGTAAAACAACAGTCCAGTTCAAAGCGAATGATGTCAGTCTACTGCTTAAACACACAGTCCAGTTCAAAGTGAATGATGTCAGCGTCCTACTGCTGGAAAACACACAGTCCAGTTTCAAAGTGAATGATGTCAGGTCCTACGCCTGTAAACACCACCAGTCCAGTCAAAGTGAGTGCATGTCAGGGTCCCGTACGCCTGTAAACACACAGTCCAGCTTCTCAAGTTGAATGATTTCAGTCCTACTGCCTGTAAACACACAGTCCAGTTCAAAGTGAATGATGTCAGGTCCTACTGCCTGTAAACACACAGTCCAGTTCAAAGTGAATGATGTCAGGGCCTTGTGGAAAAGGGCTTGTTTGTATAAAGGCCTACTGTACCTCTGATTGGCTATGGCGCACCGGTTTGCATAGACTCCGGTCCTGGACAAGACAGATGTTTTTTTTTGGTTTTATTCACTGCAGTGTCTATTAATTGTCCAAACRCACGGCCACATTCCCACTCTATACTGCTATAGAATTTTCACAAATGCCTTAGAATACATAATTCCCAAACGTTCTAAGAATGTTTCTGACAAGTCCTCGCTTGTCAGAAAATGTTAAAAAAACAAACGTCATATTCTTCCTGGTGGTGTATATGAACAGTTTTATACGATTTCATGTTGCTAAAATGCTGTCTGTTCCACTTCAAGGTTTTGATTACACAAAATGAGTAGTTGCTTTGTCATTTGGAGCTGGCATATCCCACAATCATCCTCACCTCTGTGCCATCAATCAAGCGTTTAACTGCTGATGACCAGGCCCACATTTAAAGCAGCGAGCGCACAGGGAAAAGTCATTGTTTGTTCAGTTATTCCAAGTAGCTCCACTCGTGTGGGTGAAAGGAGGAGGGGAAATGGGAGCGGGATGTGGTATTGTTTTCCTGAGCAGCACTTCATTCTCCAGTCCATAACGTGTCATCCAATACTCTAATGTAGCTCACAGAGCGTATCTAGGGGCCCAGACAATAAACTCCATATTATAACTATATTGCACCATCCGTATCCTTGAGTGTGTGAGAGACACACACAGACTGTACCACACACACACACACACACACACAAGCCGATGTTTGACTCAAGCTTTAAATTTCATAAGACTCTTGGTCGACTGTAAACTAGGACAATTCCAAGTCCCTACACACCTTCAGTACCGTAAGGCCTACTCCTGACTGTGCTGCTGAGTAGCTGGAGTAGTGCCATTACATTTCCAATCTGTGGGTGCACAGGTCACCAGTCTCTGAGCTCCGGAGAAATATCAGCTCTCCTACTCTGCTCATGACCATGAGGGCATGGGAAATAGCGACTCGGCACGGAAAACACCACTCTTCTCCACCTGTCTGTGGGATGTGATGGGGGAGGGAGGGAGGCAGCGGGACCAGCGCGCCAGTCAAGCAAATGATTTGCTCAGTAAAGTAATGCTCCAAGTGGAACAACAGCTGAAAAGCCCATCCGGGTGGGAGCCAACCAAATCTCCTGCTTGGTTTGACAGTAATGGAGCTCCATGTTCAAGGAGAGAGATATACTAATGTACTGTTACTGCAAGGGATGGAAATAAAGCCTGGAATAATTGAAAATACTGCAAGGAGATGCATACGCATGGATCATGATGATGAAATAGTGGTGAAATGGTCGAACGGAGAGCTTAAAAAAAWATATATATAATACATGTACGAAATGTTAAATGATTTATGTAATGTAACTACAAATAAGTGTGAAATATAGATGGCTATACTGAAAGAGTTCACCATACAACATTTCAGAGATTGCAATATCCTTGGTCTGTACCTCTAGCTGGCGTCTACGTGCATCAGTGGCAATCCGGTTTGTTTACCGACGCTGCACCAACATCATGTACAGGGATTTCTGAAATCTTAATATCCTGCTGGAAGACTGTCAGAGTGTGGCGGGACAAGGAGCAGCCGGAGCCCTGGTACAAATTAAACAGTGTGGCCAGAACAGGGAGCAGGGTGAGATGAGAGGAGGCTGAGAGGAGAGGAAAGCCAGATCAATAGCTTAATGGAATTAGCCCGGCTTTGAAACACACCTGCCAATCATATTTACTGAGGGCTTTTTGCCATGGAGCGCTGCTCAATATTTAAAGGCCGGCCGCACAGTGAAGAAATCTGATTGGTGCTTGAACACGGCAGCAGCTGTCCGAGTTAATTTACCTCTAAAGGAATAGAAATGAGAAAACGAGCCCCCCCCCCCCTCCAGAGAGGGTAACGCTTTGCTTCTCACTTCTTTTTCTGTTTTTTTATTTGTCATTTTTTTCATTTTGTAGCCAGCGGATAGGTTCATGCAGAATTAAAAATGCAATTTAGACCATTGAGTACTGGCGTAAATCACAATTTATTCATGAATGGTTGCGGCCAACTCTAAAGCCATTTCTTCGTGGCATTCTACCAAACAAGTTTCAACCTGAAACAGCCAAATAGGCACTTAGCCTTCAATACTTATCTCAATGGTATTGTTCTGTCTGTAACGAGATACAGAGAATTCCTACAAACTACAGGCCTATAATGGGCTTCCAATGCCTTACTGCAGTACCAGAGATACACTCAACTTCCCTGATCCTGTCCAGAAACAACCTTTAGTCATATACTCCAGCCACGGGTAGATATGAAATAATTTGATATAGGTACAAGCAACGAGCAATAGTTGCTCCACCACAATATTGTAGTTGCTCTATCAGGAAATGTTCTTTATAAGCCTTATACCTCATCAGTCCTCAAATCTCCAAAAGTTTTGTAGTGGGTAGGGCCTAGGGGTTAATTTTGGACAAGGCTATGGTGGGTCCAGTCAATGACAGGCCCTAGTCAGTAAGCCCAACACAGTGTGTAATCCATGCAGAACCCAACACCCTCTACTGTGACCAGCTTGATATGCGTCTCCTCTGTGGGTGAAGGGCACTGCCTTTAGACCCACTAACACGAGATGACAAGGGCCTAACGAGGGGAGTTAACTAGCTCCTGAGCCCTGGCCGTATGGAGCCAGGCCAGAGCCCTGCCACCCAACCCCTCTCTGCCCCAGCTGACTGGAGGTGCCGGGCTAGCCAGGTGGGAACGGCACACACAATGAGCCAAGCTAACCACGAGGATGGCATGCACCGTGCGATTAAGGACACGGAACAGATGCCCACCTGCTCCTCCTGAACCTAGCTGTGCCTGGGGTGCCCTAATATGCTGTTTCCATCTGTTTCCTAGAAAGTGAAGGGCAGAGATGTCCAAGTGCACAGACATTTCCCTGTCTAAGCCCATCCCACCGCCCCATCCTCCTTCTGCCCCATTACGTCCCTCCGCTCCCGGAGAAAATTGATGGAATAACACAATGTCACCCTCTTCCCTGAGTCCTCACATCGACTTAGCAGATCCCTGACTTTCAGCTGACAAACTACCATTGGACATTAGCACAATGAAAGAATGAGTGTCGCGAAAAGACGACAAAGCTTCTCAGCATGTCTCCTTTGATTTGCCTCAATCTTTCTCATTATCAAAGACAGGGCTGTCTGGAAATGCTTGTATTTGCACACAACATAAATGGCACACAGGAAAAAGGCTGGCCATCAGCAGAGTGAGTAATGTTTACACATGGTATAATACATAGATAAATCAAATCAAATCCAGTTTTTTTTGTCACGCTTCGTAGACAACAGGTTTAGACTAACAGTGAAATTCTTACTTACGGGTCAATTTCCAACAATGCAATGTTAAAGATCAAATACAAAATTAAATAAAAAATAGAAATAGTGACACGAGGAATAAGTACACAGTGAATAACGAATACAAATAACGAGAAAAAAGAACATGGCCATATACAGGGAGTATAAAATAACATGGCCATATATAGGGAGTAGAAAATAACATGGCCATATACAGGGAGTAGAAAATAACAATGGCCATATACAGGGAGTAGAAACTAACATAGGCCATCATACAGGGAGTAGAAATAACATGGCCATATACAGGGAGTAGAAATAACACTGGCCATATACACAGGGAGTAGAAAATAACCATGGCCACATACAGGGAGTAGAAATAACATGGCAATTATACAGGGAGGTAGAAAATAACATGGCCACATAGCAGGGAGTAGAAACATGAACAATGGCCATATACAGGGAGTAGAAAATAACCTGGCCATATACAGGGAGTGGAAAAATACATGGCCATATACAGGGGTAGAACATAACATGCATATACAGAGTATAAAATAACATGGCATATACAGGGAGTAGAAAATAACATGGCCATCATCGGGAGTAGAAAAAAGGGCCATATACAGGGAGTAGAAGAATACCATGGCCATATACAGGAGTAGAAAATAACATGGCCATATACAGGGAGTAGAAAATAACATGGCCACATACAGGGAGTAAGAAATAACATGGCCATATACAGGGAGTAGAAAATAACAATGGCCACATACAGGGAGTAGAAATTAACATGGCCACATACAGGGAGTAAGAAAAATACATGGCCATATACATGGAGTGGAAAATAACATGGCCATATACAGGGAGTAGAAAATAATCATGGCCCATATACAGGGAGTAGAAAATAACATGGCCATATACAGGGAGTAGAAAATAACATGGCATATACAGGGAGTCGAAAAAACATGGCCATATCAAGGGAGTACCAGTACTAAGTGATGGTGCAGGGCTACGGGGGTTAATTGGAGGTAGCTATTATGTAACATTAGGTAGGCGCAATCCGTGACTATGCAACAGGATAGAGTGTGTGTTGTAGTGTGTGTGTGGTGTGTGTGTGTGTGTGTGTGTGTGTGTGTGTGGTTGTGTGGTTGTGTGTGTGTTTTGTGTGTGTGTTGGTGTGTGTGTGTGTGTGTGTGTGTGTGTTGTGTGTGTGTGTGTGTGTGTGTGTGTGTGTGTGTGTGTGTGTGTGTTGTGTGTGTGTGCGCGTGCGTGCGTGCGTGCGTGCAAGTATGTGTGAGTGAGTGTGTGGGTAGAGTCCAGTGAGTCAGTGCAAGAGAGTTAGTGCAAAAAAGGGTCAATGCAGGTAGTCCTGGTAGCCATTTGATTAGCTTCTTAGCGGTCTTGTTTAGAAGTCTTATGGTACATACATGGTATACTGAACAAAAATGTAAACACAACATGCAAAATGCTGTTCCCATGTTTCATGAGCTGAAATAAACGATCACAGAAATTTTCCAAATGCACAAAAGGCTTATTTCTCTAAAATGTCGTGCACAAATTTGTTTACATCCATGTTAGTGAGCATTTTATCCTTTGTCAAGATAATCCATCCACCTGACAGGTGTGGCACATCAAGAAGCTGATTAAACAGTATGATCATTGCACCTTGTGCACCTAAAAGGCCACTCTAAAATGTATCGTTTTGTCACGCAACACAATGCCACAGATGTCTCAAGTTTTGAGGGAGTGTGCAAATGGCATGCTGACTGCAGGAATGACCACCAGAGCTGTTTCCAGAGAATTGAATGTTAATTTGTCTACCATAAGCCGACTCCGACATTGTTTAAAAAAAATTGGCAGTCCAACTAACCAGCCTCACAACCGCAGACCACGTGTAACCACGCCAGCCCAGGACCTCCACATCCGGCTTCTTCACTTGCGGGATCTTCAGAGGGGGGAGTGGGTTGCTGAGGAGTATTTCTGTCTGTAATAAAGCCCTTTTGTGTGGAAAAACTCATTCTGATTGGCTGTACCTAGCTCCCCAGTGGGTGGGCCTATGCCATCCCATGGCTGCTTCCCTGCCCAGTATTGTGAAATCCATAGATTAGGGCCTAATTTATTTATTTAAATTGACTGATTTCCTTATATGAACTGTAACTCAGTCAAATCTTTTAAATTATTGCATGTTGCGTATATATTTTTGTTCAGTATACATATGGTACATGCAGTACATATATTTAAGCCCGTGTCCATCAAACAAACGGCAGTGGGATTTTACTCTGCTGTGCTAAATGATTATTATCAGCACAAAGACTCTCTTTATTCTAATTGCCTTGTAAATAAACTTGCTTGTCATTACTTTTCAAGCCAATTACATGGTGCCTAATGGCAGCTCTTAATTAGCACACACTCTACTGGAAAGAGACAGAGGAAAGAAAAGGAATGAATGGAAGAAAGGAGAAAATGTTGGTGGGGGGGACAGGGGAGGGAGCGCATTCTCTGTCTAATTATACAGTCGTCAAGGTTCACAATGGCCACGGTTGCCCCACTCTGTCCCCTCTGTGGCTGTTGAGGGGTCCTTGACAATGGACCACTCAGCGGGGGTGACTCGGACCCCTAATAGCACTTCAGCATCCGCGGCCTTCGCAGCTGGAGGACAGGAAACAGCAGAACACTGCATGTAGCACAACTCAAGAGGCGTAGCCTGCTCCCCATCCACTCCTATACCATTCTACTTACACCCCCACTCAGTCACTCGCTTTCAGACAAACACGGCTACTGCTGGCATTTATTTGTTCACAACCATTCAACAATGAAAGGGTATTTATTTATTTTTCCTATATATTTCTGTCTCTGTGTATTTGTGCTACAATCACACCATTCCGTTGTCCCTCTATCTCCCCTGTTGTCCACTGCCTGTCCTTAAAGAACCATACAAAGTAGTATACTTTGACAAAAATAAATAAACGTGACCCTGTCTCAGTCATTGTTCTCGTAGCTGGGGTTCTCATAAGGATCAAAAGTAAATGTGATGCAGAAGACTGCAGCAAGTAGCGAAGAGCCAGTCTAGTATTTACACATCACATTCCTCAAGCACCTTTAATTACCTACATTCAATACAAGGGGCATTAAAAAGCCACCAAAAAGCTCAGAGCATTACCATCACCCTTAAGTGGCGGGCTGTATAAAATTAGAGCTCTTTTTATGCCCCGGCTATAGTTGAGACGCTAAGGAACATGTGAAAGCCGTTAAAGAGGAAGGCAAAAACACTGCAACTATCTCCAAGCTGGCAGGGTTCCTTGGCTATTACAGGCCATTACAGGGTGGGAAAAATGTCCCTTCAGCGGCCGCTGTGGCGGTGGCGTTATCGGCCAGGACCCATCTGACGCGCTGGGTTTGTGATTACAGCCATGTTAAGGGCTGAGAGAGAGAGAGATCTGTAAGCCGCGAGATTACAGACCGGTCATTTACAGAAAGGGAGGGAGGGTGCGGGGGATTAGGCGGGAGGGGCAAGGGGTGGTTGGGGTGACGGTGGGTTTAATATAAGAAACCTGCCAGCATAATCGCATTTCCCTTATCCTAGCCTGCATCAGCCTCAATTTGAAAAAAGTTTCAGTCTTATCTGCTGCCATTCTCCCGCTATCCGGCCCAATCAAATTTGCTCCGGCTAGTGGGATTGGCAGGGAAGGGAGGAATACAGGACTGATAAGGATGAAAATTGTAGTTTTATTTTATGTATTATTATTTTTTATTACCAACTTGCTTGGCACGCTTATGTCCCTGGCATCAGGGCTGTCATGCAGTGGAGGCAGGGGAGCGGGCAGGCAGGCAAGCAGGCTGGATGGTCAGGGCCAGGGAGGGCTGGGCTGGTGGGAAGGGCCAGGGAGGGCTGGGCTGGATAGTCAGGGGCAGGGAGGGCTGGGCTGGTTGGAAGGGACAGGGAGGGCTGGGCTGGATAGTCAGGGCAGGGAGGGCTGGGCTGGTGGAAAGGGACAGGAGGGCTGGTGGGAAGGGACAGGGAGGGCTGGGCTGGTGGAAAGGGACAGGGAGGGCTGGTGGGAAGGGACAGGGAGGGCTGGGCTGGTGGAAAGGGACAGGGAGGGCTGGGCTGGTGGGAAGGGCCAGGGAGGGCTGGGCTGGATAGTCAGGGCCAGGGAGCGCTGGGCTGGTGGAAAGGGACAGGGAGGGCTGGGCTGGGAAAGGGCCAGGGGCTGGGCGGATAGTCAGGGCAGGAGGCTGGGCTGTGGAAAGGGACAGGGAGGGCTGGGCTGGTGGAAGGGCAGGGAGGGCTGGGCTGGATAGTCAGGGCCAGGGAGGGCTGGGCTGGTGGAAAGGGACAGGGAGGGCTGGTGGGAAGGGATAGTGTGTCTTCCAAGATGGCGTAGCAGTGGGATGTTTTGATTGTCTTATCCCGTCCCTTGTATATATCGTTTCTTTCTTCGTATGTATTTCGTACATATTTTTTATATTTTTAATCTCATTTTTCCATCTACGGACTGAACATACTCTCCTGCAACCCGCCTCACCCAATGTGGTATGGATCTGCTATTTTTTATACTTTAGAACAGTAACCCCCTTCAGGAGCTAGCCAGCTAACTAGCTACTAGCTAGTAGTCAGTTAGCCACTGCTAGTGGTCATCACCGTTAACTCGGACATCTGGAGGGAGGGTGTTAGCAGTTAGCTAGCTGCTATCCGAGTGGCTACTCCCGAAGCAAGCACCAGTTAGCTTGGAGCTAGCCTCGAATCTAGGCCCATCTCCCGGCTAGCTGAAGAGATCTATCAAGCCATTCCTGGGCTTCAATTACCTCTTTTGCCAATTGGCCTGGAACCTTATCTGCCGACACGGAGCCCCGCCGATCCATCACGACTGGTCTACCAACGTAACCATCCGAGGGGGTTTCTGTCCCGAAGCAAGCACTAGTTAACCTGGAGCTAGCCTCGAGCTAGGCCCATCTCCTAGACGAAGAAATCAATCAGATAATCCCTGGGTTTCAATACCTCTTTTGCCAATTGGCCTGGACCCTTTGCTGCCGACACAGAGCCCTGCCAATCCATCACGACAGGTCTGCCGAGGTAACCATCCGAGGGGGTTTCAACAGGCGCCCCCATTGCGACGTCCCCCTGAGGGCCATCTGCTAGCCTGCTGCTAGCCCCGGCCTGATAGCTGTCTGAATCTCCGTACCTCCAGCTCGCCTAGCTACTCACTGGTCCCTATGATCACTCTGCTACACATGCCTCTCCCTAATGTCAATATGGCTTGTCTATTGCTGTTTTGGTTAGTAATTTTTGTCTTATTTCACTGTAGAGCCTCCAGCCCTGCTCAATATGTCTTAGCTAGCCCTGTTGCTCCACCCCCCACACACGTGGTGACTGCACCTGGCTTAAATGGTGCTTCTAGAGACAAAACCTCTCTCATCGTCACTCAATGCCTAGGCTTACCTCCACTGTACTTAGGCCACCAAAAATCCTGACATTTTCATCCCTAACTATAACATTTTCCGACAAGATAGAACTGCCAAAGGGGGCAGAGTTGCAATCTACTGCAGAGATATCCTGCAGAGTTCTGTCATTACTATCCAGGCGTGTGCCCAAACAATTTGAGCTTCTACTTTTAAAAATCCACCTTTCCAGAAACAAGTCTCTCACCGTTGCCGTTTGTTATAGACCCCCTTCTGCCCCCAGCTGTGCCCTGGACACCATATGTGATTGAATTGCCCCCCCATCTATCTTCAGAGTTTGTACTGTTAGGAGACCTAAACTGTGACATGCTTAACACCCCGGTCGTCCTACAATCTAAGCTAGATGCCCTCAATTTCACACAAATTATCAAGGAACCGACCAGGTACAACCCTAAATCCGTAACCATGGGCACCCTCATAGATATCATCCTGACTAACTTGCCCTCTAAATACACCTCTGCTGTCTTGAACCAGTATCTCAGCGATTACTGCCTCATTGCCTGCGTGCGTAATGGGTCCGCGGTCAAACAACCACCCCTCATCACTGTCAAACGCTCCCTAAAACACTTCAGCGAGCAGGCCTTTCTAATCAACCTGGCCGGGTATCCTGAGGATATTGACCTCATCCCGTCAGTTGAGAAAGCCTGGTTGCTCTTCAAAAGTGCTTTCCTCTCATCTTAAGTAAACACAATGATATAGTAACTTGTTGACTTAGCTCTAGAATGCCTACTTCAAGTGTTTTAGTACTAGTCTGTAATCTCAGGACTTAACCTATGCCCCATAAAAAAATAAAAATAAATTATAACAGATAAAGCCCTTTGTTCACCCAAGACTTGACTGCCCTTGACCAGCAAAAGAACATCCTGTGGCGGACTGCATTAGCATCGAATAGCCCCCGCGTTATGCAACTCTTCAGTCAGGAACCAATTTACTTAGTTAGTTAGGAAAGCTAAGGCTAGCTTTTTCAAACAGCAATGTGCTTCCTGTAGCACTAATTCCAAAAGGTTTTGGGACACTGTAAAGTCCATGGAGAATAAGAGCACCTCTTCCCAGCTGCCAAATGCATTGAGGATAGGAAACACTGTCACCACCGATAAATCTATGATAATCGATAATTTCAACAAGCATTTTTCCACGGCTGGCCATGCTTTCCACCTGGCTACCCCTACCCCGGCCAACACCTCAGCACCCCCTGCAGCAACTTGCCCAAACCTCCCCCGCTTCTCCTTCACCTAAATCCAAACAGCTGATGTTCTGAAAGAGCTGCAAAATCTGGATTCCTACATATCAGCTGGGCTAGACAATCTGGACCCACTCTTTCTAAAATTATCAGCTGAAATTGTTGCAACCCCTATTACTAGCCTATTCAACCTCTCTTTCGTATTGTCTGAGATCCCCAAAGATTAGAAAGCTGCCGCGATCATCCCCCTCTTCAAAGAGGGAGACACCTTAGACCCAAACTGTTATAGACCTATATCCATCCTGCCCTGCCTTGCCTTTCTAAAATCTTCAAAAGCCAAGTTAATAAACAGATCACCGACCATTTCGAATCCCACCGTACCTTCTCCACTATACAATCTGGTTTCCAAGCTGGTCATGGGTGCACCTTAGCCACGCTCAAGGTCCTAAACAATATCATAACCGCCATCAATAAAAGACAATACTGTGCAGCCGTCTTCATCGACGTGACCAAGGCTTTCGACTCTGTTAATCACCTCGTTCTTTTTGGCAGACTCAATAGCCTTGGCTTCTCAAATGACTGCCTCACCTGCTTCACCAACTACTTCTCWGATAGAGTTCAGTGTGTCAAATCGGAGGGCCTGTTGTCCGGACCTCTGGCTGTCTCTATGGGGGTGCCACAGGGTTCAATTCTTGGGCCGACTCTTTTCTCTGTATATATCAATGATGTAGCTCTTGCTGCGGGTGATTCTCTGATCCACCTCTACGCAGATGACACCATTCTGTATACATCTGGCCCTTCTTTGGACACTGTGCTAACAAACCTCCAAACGAGCTTCAACACCATACACCACTCTTTCCGTGGCCTCCAACTGCTTTTAAATGCAAGTAAAACTAAGTGCATGCTCTTCAACCGATTGCTGCCCGCACCCTCCCGCCTGACTAGCATCACTACCCTGGACGGTTCTGACCTAGAATATGTGGACAACTACAAATACCTAGGTGTCTGGCTAGACTGTAAACTCTCCTTCCAGACTCACATTAATTATCTTCGATCTAGAATCGGCTTCCTATTTCGCAACAAGGCCTCCTTCACTCATGCCGACAAACATACCCTCGTAAAACTGACTATCCTACCGATCCTTGACTTCGGCGATGTCATTTATAAAATAGCTTCCAACACTCTACTCAGCAAACTGGATGTAGTCTATCACAGTGTCATCAGTTTTATCACCAAAGCCCCATATACTACCCACCACTGAGACCTCTATGCTCTCGTTGGCTGGCCCTCACTACATATCTGTCGCCAAACGCACAGGCTCCAGGTCATCTATAAGTCTTTGCTAGGTAAAGCCCCGCCTTATCTCAGCTCACTGGTCACCATAGCAACACCCACCCGTAGCACGCGCTCCAGCAGGTATATTGCACTGGTCATCCCCAAAGCCAACACTTCCTTTGGCCGCCTCTCCTTACAGTTCTCTTCTGCCAATGACTGGAACGAATTGCAAAAATCTCTGAAGCTGGAGTCCCCCTCTCTAACTTTAAGCATCAGCTGTCAGAGCAGCTTACCGATCACTGTACCTGTACACAGCCAATCTGTTAATAGCACACCAGACTACCTCATCCCCATATTATGACTTACCCTCTTGCTCTTTTGCACCCCAGTAGCTCTACTTTCACATCATCATCTATCACTCCAGTATTAATGCTAAATTGTTATTATTTTCACCTCTATGGCCCATTTATTGCCTACCTCCCTAGTCTTCTACATTTACACTGTACATAGATCTTTCTATTTTTCTTTTCTTTTGTGTTATTGACTGTACGTTTGTTTATGTGTAACTGTGTTATTGTTTTTGTCGCACTGCTTTGCTTTATCTTGGTCAGGTCGCAGTTGTAAATGAGAACTTGTTCTCAACTGGCCTACCTGGTTAAATAAAGGTGAAATAAAAAATAAAATAAATAAAAATAGCAGTGTGAAGCTGCTGGAAGTGGAAGGAGGCTGAGCTGCACTGAATCACAATTATGCTTTTCTCTCTCGCTTTCCATATCTAACATACCTCACTACTATTGTGTAACGGGAGCCGGACTGGAGGCTTTCGTATTTGCAGTGGAGTACATCTATGTCCCATTAACTAAGCTGTCACCGCCATCCCTCAAAATGTCCCTTGCCATTTACCTAGTATTTGTCACTCATTTCTGCCAAGAATAGGTTTGAAAAGCACATATGGTATATGCCATGCAAATAGTGTGTATCTCATCTGGTATATAACAAATGTATGTACTTCTGTGCATGTGAGACAGAGTGTGTATGTGCATTTACAGTGTGTGCATGTGTGTGTGCGCGAAGGGGTGAGGTTTTATGTCCTCTCTTTGTGTGTGTCACTTTCCTATTCTGCAAACACAGTAAACAATCCCCTTCTCATTGCTTGCTTAAATAATTCCTTTGAAAATAAAATTAAATCCCTTTGAAAGGAAAATGTAATAAGCACACATTGTTAAAGCCTCAACTTATGGAAAGAGCTTTGGGGCATGGAGATATGGACTTGCATTTTAAAGTTATATTTAAAAAAAGAACAGATGAAAACAAAACATCTGCATTGGCCGTGACAACAGACGCTACTCAACTCCATGTAAATGCTGTAATATGTGTATGCATATTACATAAACAAGATCAGAATCATTTAATATCTCATCATATTGGAATCTAAACAGAGGCAAATCCTCTGAATTGACTGTAAAACCCATATGAATATGTTTTAAATATACATTATATATTACAACGATAGCTCATATCTCTGTAAACACACACATTTTTGTTTTTAATGCAATATAAAGGTGTGTAATGTTGATGTATATGTTGATTCAAATGATTAAGCTCAATTTCTCCTCTCTTTTTGCAATCCTGTTCATTCATGTAGAAACTATAGAATATCACGTGGGAGGCGTATTACACTTGTATGCATCTTGTATAAAAAAATATACCATTAATGCACTGGTATTCAAACCTTTTCAGCGGGTACCCCATTTATTCTCCCAAAATTTCTGGGGACCCCATTTTTCGAGTCAGAATTTATTGCGACCTCACTCCACCTCAAATCTAATGACACAACCTTAAAATCAGTACATTTAGATTTTTACATCAACAAATAACCTTTCATTCATTGCATCTCTTATCAAAATGAAAAGAAACCAAAAAAGACATTTACTCCATAAATACTGAATTTCTATATTGTCCCATACAATAATCTGAGCTCTTAATTTTCTGTTTCTAATTTGTTATTTCTAAACAACAATTTCATTTTGCCAATCGCACCGCAGGTTCCCCGCGACCCCTACCGACTTTGAATATCACTGCATTACTGTAAGTGGAATAAAATCATGCCGCAATAATGTAACGTTTTCCTTGACCTGTAACCTGCACAAACGACACTCATTCCTTCTCTTTACTCAGTAGTAGACATGCAGTATTGTTAGGTTATTTGCCTCGCCAAATTTAAAAGGGAAACAATGCATTGTGCAAAGGAGAGCAATTAGACAAAGTATTTACCTTTTTCACTTCCCAAAACACTGAATGGGGTGATTTGCAAGTTGAAGCAAAAATCTGTTTTGGAGCAGCACGATAGGGCATGTTACTTTCTCAACAAAATGTCGGAGGCCAAATATGGCTTGTGATGAATTCCAATGGGTTGAGAGATGAGCATGAAGCCTGCAGATTGTCTATATTTGGGCATAAGAACATTAAATAATGCAATCACGTTATGCAGTTGCACTTCAAAGTATTTACTGCAGCGCGCCCTGGGGTGAGGATTTAAATTCAGAATAAACACTTCTATGGATGAGGCAGGTTTTATCTAATCTACCAGAGATGAACATCCGAATTCTCTGTTAGGTCGCTAAGTGAAGGTTAACATAGCCCCGTAGGAGCATCAACTGCTATACCAATGTAGCATATGAAGAAGAGAGCATGAGAGAGAGAGAGATGAAGGAGAGAGAGAGAAGGTAGAGAGAGAGAGAGAGAGAGAGTGCGAGAAGAGAGAGAGAGGAGAGAGAGGAGAGAGAGATAGAAGAGAGATGAGAGAGAGAGAGAGAGAGATGAAGAGGAGAGAGAGAGGATGAGAGAGAGAGGAAGAGACGAGAGAGAGAGAGAGAGAGAGAGAGAGGAGAGAGAGATAGAGAGAGAGAGAGAGAGAGAAGAGAGAGAGAGAGAGAGAGGAGAGAGAGAGGAGAGAGACGAGAGAAACGAGAGAGAGAGAGAGAGAGAGAGAGAGAGAGAGAGAGAGAGAGAGAGAGAGAGAAGAGAGAGAGAGAGAGAGAGAGAAGAGAGAAGAAGAGAGAGAGAGAGAGAGAGAGAGGAGAGGAGAGAGGAGAGAGGAGAGAGAGAGAGAGAGAAGAGAGAGAGAGAGAGAGAGAGAGAGAGAGAGGAGAGAGAGAGAGAGAGAGAGAGAGAGAGGAGAGAGAGAGGAGAGAGGAGAGAGAGAGAGAAGAGAGAGAGAGAGAGAGAGAGAGAGAGGAGAGAGAGAGAGAGAGGAGAGAGAGAGGAGAGAGAGAGAGAGAGAGAGAGAGATGAGAGAGAGAGAGAGGAGAAGAGAGAGAGAGAGAGAGAGAAGAGGAGAGAGAGAGGAGAGAGAGATGGGCGGAGGTGGGTGTGGGAGCGTGGAGTGCGGAGGGCGCGTGGGACACTTGAAGGGAGAGACAGGGACAGAGTGAAAGAGCAACACGGAGATAATTAGCGAGAGAGGCAGTGGGAGGGGAGCAAAGGAGAGAGTGAGATACAGGGAAAGAAAAACAGAGAGAAATCGAAAGAGCAAGTAAGAGGAGACAAGGCTGAGGGACATCAATAGAAAATGTTACCATGGCAACAGGTTATTTAAGAACTTCATTGTCATATTGTTTTTCCTTTTATTTTAACTCATCGAATGCCGACTAGATGTAGCCTGCAGCGTGCATTTGTATTATGGCTCTGCTTTTATTTTATTATGTCTGAATCTCGGAGTGGCAACCTTTTCACATTAACGATGTGTCAGGGCATTATGTCGACCTGTTGTTCCTAAATGAGATGGGCCAAATCACAGGAGTGAATGGATTAAGCGAACAATGTTGAATCAGCGAAAATGGCACTCACCTGCTGATTTTTTGAAAAATCTCTGCATGCAATCATCGTATTTCAATCATTTATAGGCGATGGGCACACACAAAACCACTCGCTCGCTCTTTGTCAAACACACATACACATGTGCACACCCACGCACATACCACACACACACACACACTCACACACACCAGTGGAGGCTCCTTCTTCTCAGAGGAGGACGATCCTACTCAGTGAATAATTATTTATTTTTAAATAAAAATAAAAAATGAATAAAAAAATATACAGTACCAGTAAAAAGGTTGAACACACCTACTCATTCAAGGGTTTTTCTTTATTTTTATATTTTCTACATTGTAGAATAATAGTGAAGACATCAAAACTACGAAATAACACATATGGAACCAAAAAAGTGTTAAACAAATCAAAATATATTTTAGATTTTAGATTCTTCAAAGTAGCCACCCTCTGCCTTGATGACAGCTTTGCACACTCTTGGCATTCTCTCAACCAGCTTCATGAGGTAGTCACCTGGAATGCATTTCAATTAACAGGTGTGCCTTGTTAAAAGTTCATTCGTGGAATTTCCTTCCATCTTAAATTGTTTGAGTCAATCAGTTGTGTTGTGACAAGGTAGGGGTGGAATACAGAAGATAGCCCTATTTGGTAAAATACCAAGTACATATTATGGCAAGAACAGCTCAAATAAGCAAAGAGAAACGACAGTCAATCATTACTTTAAGACATGAAAGTCAGTCAATCCGGAATTTKTTTTGAAATTTGAAAGTTTCTTCAAGTGCAATCACAAAAACCATCAAGCGCTATGATGAAACTGGCTCTCATGAGGATCGCCACAGGAAAGGAAGACCCAGAGTTACCTTAGCTGCAGAGGATAAGTTCATTAGAGTTATCAGCCTCAGATTGCAGCCCAAATAAATGCTTCACAGAGTTCAAGTAACAGACACATCTCAACACCAACTGTTCAGAAGAGACTGCGTGAATCAGGCCTTAATGGTCGAATTGCCTCAAAGAAACCACTACTAAAGGACATCAATAAGAAGAAGAGACTTGCTTAGGCCAAGAAACACGAGCAATAGACATTAGATCGGTGGAAATCTGCCCTTTGGTTTGATTAATCAAAATGTGAGATTTTTGGTTCCCAATCGCCGTGTCTTTGTGAGATGCAGAGTAGGTGAACGGATAATCTCCGCATGTGTGGTTMCCACTGTGAAACATGGAGGAGGAGCTGTGATGGTGTGGGGGTGCATTTAGATTTTAGATTTCAAGGCACACTTAACCAGCATGGCTACCACAGCATTCTGCAGTGATACTCCATCCCATCTGGTTTGCACTTAGTGGGACTGTATTTTGTTTTTCAATCAACAATGACTCAACACACCTCCAGGCTGTGTAAGGGCTATTTGACCAATAAGGAGAGTGATGGAGTGTTGCATCAGATGACCTGGCCTCCACAATCACCCAACCTCAACCTAATTCAGATGGTTTGGGATGAGTTGGACTGCAGAGTGAAGAAAAAGCAGCCAACAAGTGCTCAGCATATGTGAGAACTCCTTCAAGACTGTTGGAAAAGCATTCTAGGTGATGCTGGTTGAGAGAATGCCAAGAGTGTGCAAAGCTGTCATCAAGGCAAAGGGTGGCTACTTTGAAGAATCTCAAATCTCAAATATATTTTGATTTGTTTAACACTTTTTTGGTTACTAAATGTGTTATTTCATAGTTTTGATGTTTTCACTATTATTCTACAATGTAGAAAATAGTAAATATAAAGAAAAATCCATGAATGAGTAGGTGTGTCCAAACTTTTGACTGGTACTGTATATACACAAAATAACTGATTAAAACACACTGCTTTGGAATAAAGGTCTACAGTAGTCTCAACAGTACCCTCTAGGATAGCACCATGATGTAGCTGGAGGACAGCTATTTTCCATCCTCCTCTGGCAACATTGACTTCAATTCAAAACCTAGGAGGCTCGTGCTCCTCACCCCCTTCCATAGACCTACATGGTAATTATGAGGACGTCCTCCAACCAATCAATTTGCAGTATGAACTAACATGTTGACCATCCAATCAAAGGATCAGAGAATGAACCTAGTACTACATATACAGTGTGTGATTTAGAAGCTTAGTAAGTTGGTGACATTGTTGGATAGATTGAGAGATTGAGATAGTGAGTAGTGACATTTGATCATGTTTAGGATATTATTACATTAAATTATTTTCTTAAAACTACAGGAGACAGAGGACGTAGATATTATATATATATATATATATATATATATATATATATATATATTATATATATTCTTGGTTTTAGAATATCATTTTTTGTGGATTTAGTGAAATTTATTTCAATTTGCCTTGATAACTTTAGTCGCAAGTAGCAATCCAGCTAGCTACCAACCAGAGTGAGGTTTTCTCTGCCAGAATTGCTAGCTAACTTTAACGCAATGAGGAGGATTTTTTGTTGAAGAACACATTTCATTGCCCACATCAGATTCAAGCTTCTGGGAAAAAGCAGCATTAATTATGTAATTGACGAAGGTCTGCGTATTCAAACTGTGGAACACAAGAAGAATATAAGAAGAAACAGGCATGTTCTCAAGCAGCTTATCGACACTACTGCATTTTTGGGCATGGAAGAGTAGGTTTTTAGGGGGCACGATGAGAGGGAAAGTTCTGCTTACAAGGGCAACTACAAGGAGCTTGTAGAGGTAATTGCACATTACGAGGCTTTATTTGCTAAGCATATTGAAATTTCTACTGTCTTCTCTGGGATGTCGAAATCAATTCAGAATGATGATAGCTTCATTCGCATCATCCATTAAAAGTGAGATTAAAAGAGAGGTTGACGCTGCACATTTTTCACATGGTAAATGGATAAAACCACAGACATCAGCTGTCGGTCGCAATTGTCAATTACCGTCAGGTATGTGGATGATCAGGGCTTTATTCAGGAACATTTCTTGGGATACTTTGATGTGTCAAGTGGACGAGATTTCACAGTCTGTGTTTGACTTTGTGAATTCTGAGATATGTGAGTTTAACTTCATGGAGAAACTTGTTTCCCAAACCTATGATGGTGCTCCTGTAATGGAATGTCTTTAATTTTTGTATTTTCAGCTAAGTCCCCTCCTGTTCAAATCAAATCAAAGTTTATTGGTCGCATGCACAGATTCACAGCTGCAGCTGAATCCGTGTGTTTCTAGCT
Organism: Salvelinus sp. IW2-2015; assembly: GCF_002910315.2. Lineage (NCBI taxonomy): Eukaryota > Metazoa > Chordata > Actinopteri > Salmoniformes > Salmonidae > Salvelinus > Salvelinus sp. IW2-2015. The sequence continues at coordinate 10,070,951 of NC_036853.1, forward strand.
CCAAGAGTGCAGTGAAACCTAGCAATACAAAACAATACACACATAATCCAAAAATAAAACAATTAAGAAATGAAGAAATATCAAACGAGCAATATCAGACACTGAGTGTACAAAACATTGATTAAGAGGTGATGACCACTCCAATCCACTACCAGAGTCAACTCTCTCTTGACATGAACCGAGGCCATGTGTCATGTGCCCTCTCACCCACTGTGCATTGAATGTTACCTCTCCAAGCAATATAAAGTCAATCACATACACAAAAACTGGGTCCCCAGTGGGTAGGCCTGGCTGCCAAGTCGGTGGGCTTATGCCCTCCCAGGCCCACCCATGGCTCCACCCCTACCCAGTCATGTGAAATCCATAGATTAGGACCTAATGAATTTACTTCAATAATATGAATTATATTCCTTATATGAAGTCTGGTAAAATCTTTCAAATGTTGCATGTTGTGTTTCTATTTTTGTTCAGTATATAACAACTCACAATATAGATTGTAATCTCAATCACAAAACCTCCATTGTATACTCTCAAACTCCAAAACCATCCAACATTTCCTATTCTGAATCTCTATGTCTGATCCTCTTATGCATATGGTACATCTCACCTCACAGGGAATAAATAACAGGGAAAGTACAGTTGATACTCTAATCACCCTGGATATATGCAATACATTTTTCAGCTGGCGAGAAGCTGCCATCTTCCAGGAGACCAGATGACGTCATTACAGCACTAAGGCTGAGTGATCACACCGTGCAGACTGAGGGAAACAATGGCTGATATTTCTATAAATGAAATGAAATGAAATTGTATTTGTCACATGCGCCAAATACAACCGGTGTAGACCTTCCAATGAAATGCTTACTTACAAGCCCTTAACCAACAATGCAGTTCAAGAAAAAGCTAAGAAAATATTTATTAAATAAACTCTTGACCCGCTCCAATTCAGCTCTGTTGATGTTAATGGGGGCCTGTTCGGCCCGCCTTTTCTTATAGTCCACGATCAGCTCCTTTGTCTTGCTTACATTGAGGGAGAGGTTGTTATCCTGGCACCACACTGACAGGTCTCTGACCTCCTCAAGCGGTCTTATCGTTGTCGGTGATCACTGTGTTTCGTCAGCAAACTTAATGATGTGTTGGAGTCGTGCTTGGCCATGCAGTCGTGGGTGAAGAACAGGGAGTACAGGAGGGGACTAAGCACGCACCCCTGAGGGGCCCCAGTGTTGAGGATCAGCGTGGCAGAAGTGTTGTTGCCTACCCTTACCACCTGGGGGCGGCCCCTCAGGAAGTCCAGGATCCAGTTGCAGAGGGAGGTGTTTAGTCCCARGGTCCTTAGCTTAGTGATGAGCTTTGTGGGTACTATGGGGTTGAATGCTGAACTGTAGTCAATGAACAGCATTCTCGCATAGCTGTTCCTTTTGTCCAGGTGGGAAAGGGCTGTGTGAAGTGTGATTGAGATTGCGTCATCTGTGGATCTGTTGAGGCGGTATGCGAATTGGATTGGGTCTAGGGTTTCCGGCATGATGGTGTTGATGTGAGCCATGACCAGCCTTTCAAAGCACCTTGTGGCTACCGACGTGAGTGCTACGGTTCGGTAATCATTTAGGCAGGTTACCTTCACTTTCTTGGGCACAGGGACTATGGTGGTCTGTTTGAAACATGTAGGTATTACAGACTCGGTCAGGGAGAGGTTGAAAATGTCAGTGAAGACACTTGCCAGTTTGTCCGTGCATGCTTTGAGTACACGTCCTGGTAATCCGTCTGGTTCCGCGGCTTTGTGAATGTTGACCTGTTTAAAGGTCTTGCTCACATCGGCTACAGAGAGCGTGATCACACAGTCGTCCGGAACAGCTGGTGCTCTCATGCATGCTTCGGTGTTGCTTGCCTCGAAGCGAGCATCAAAGGCATTTAGCTTGTCTAGTAGGCTCGGATTACTGGGCAGCTCGCAGCTGGATTTACCTTTGTAGTCCGTAATCGTTTTCAAGCCTTGCCACATCCGACGAGCATCAGAGCCGGTGTAGTAGGATTCAATCTTAGTCCTGTATTGACGCTTTGCCTGTTTGATGGTTCATCTGAGGGCATAGCGGTATTTCTCATAAGCATCCGGATTAGTGTCCCGCTCCTTGAAAGCGGCAGCTCTAGCCTTTAGCCTGCTGCGGCTGTTGCCTGTAATCCATTGCTTCTGGTTGGGATATGTACGTATAGTCACTATGGGGACGACGTCATCGATGCACTTATTGATGAAGCCGGTGACTGAGGTGGTATACTCTTCAATGCCATTCGATGAATCCCAGAACATATTTCAGTCTGTTTTAGCAAAACAGTCCTGTAGCATAGCATCCGTGTTTTCTGACCACTTCCTTACTGAGCGAGTCACTGGTACTTCCTGCTTTAGTTTTTATTCTTGTAAGCAGGAATCAGGAGGATAGAATTATGGTCAGATTTGCCAAATGGAGGGCGAGGGAGAGCTTTATATGCGTCTCTGTGTGTGGAGTAAAGGTGGTCTAGAGCTTTTTTTCCTCTGGTTGCACATGTGACATGCTGGTAGAAATGAGGTAAAACGGATTTAAGTTTGCCTGCATTAAAGTCCCCGGCCACTAGGAGCGCCACTTCTGAATGAGCATTTTCTTGTTTGCTTATGGCCTTATACAGCTCTTAGTGCCAGCATCGGTTTGTGGTGGTAAATAGATGACTCCAAATAATATAGATGAGAACTCTCTTGGTAGATAGTGTGGTCTACAGCTTATCATGAGGTATTCTACCTCAGGCGAGCAATACCTCGAGACTTCTTTAATATTAGACATCGCGCTACAGCAGTTATTGACAAATAGACACACACCCCCGCCCCTCGTATTACCAGACGTAGCTGCTCTGTCCTGCCGATGCACGGAGAAGCCTGCCAGCTCTATATTATCTGTGCCGGCAGGTTGAGATAGGGAAGCTGACAGGGTGGCATGGTTTTTGTTGCCAGGCAATCTTGTCAATCCAGGCTGGCRAGAGAAAGGGAGTCGTGAGTGGAGTAATCTCTAAGATGAAGGTCAACAGGTTCAGGGTTGTGGTGTAGAGAGTCGTGACACACCTGTCACATCTCCGATAGAGGGAGCACCAAGATGGAGGGAGAGGGATGGGGCATTAAGGAGCCAGAGAAACGATGGAGGGAGAGAGAGGACCTTCTTTTCTCAGACTCCTTAATGTTCTCTTTCTCTCTCCCACCATCTTTTCTCAGTCTGAGAAAAGGCAACGGAATGAAGGGAATGAAAAAATGCTTGAGTCAGAAATAAAAGATAAAGGGTGGAGCTCAAGCAGCCAGCGGTTTGAAATACAAAATAAAGAAAGAAGGGAGGAAGGGAGGGAATAGAGGAATAGTGCTGGAACCCTCATCTCCTGTGGGGATTTTCAGATTGTGTTATTTTTCCTTTTCATGGTCTATTTGGTTTGCTCACTAGACCATGAGCTGGGTGGGGAAAAAAACTCTCTCCTCCTCCCTCCTGTTGTGAGTAGAGCAGTGTGATATCATGTTCAAGGCCCCAGCAAAAGACAAGGCACACACAACGTCACATACACACAGGCACAACCACACAGATATTTAATACATCTGGGTATTACACAATGTCTGCATTATTAATATGCAAGGTCATACATTACCATTTAGATTGTCATGTAATGTAACTGACAGTGATAGTGATATAGGTGCTTACACACATTGACGCCTTACACATCACACATACTGTTCACACACACACACACATCTGTATGTCCCTACATTTAACCCCTTTATCACGTCTCATCAATCTCTCTATTCAGTCCTCACAAAGCCCACTATAGCCAGACACTGTTGCTTTCCTTCCTCTCACTCTATTGGATGCCTGCAGTCACCATTGCCTTTTCATTTCCACCGTTGCCCTGCTCATTTATTTTTTACTATTTCTTTCTCTCAAGTCTATACATCCCCTCCTCCTCAGGCCCCCCACTGTCCTCTTTCCCTCCATCTCCCTGGCTTGGCACACGCTGGCATCCGTGCACTCCTCCCCAGCTCCCCAGGCTCCTTAGGCTCTCCTCTCTCCCTCCCGCTCTCCCCTCCATTTACTCCAGTGACAGAGAACCTTACTCATCTCCAGCTGCAGCCCACAGTGCCCCAGCAGCATCTACTTATATAACTAACTTTGTTAACTTGAAGTATGTATGGCCAAATTGTCAGCTCTGCCAGCTCTCTCTCTCTCTCACTATCTCTCTCTCTCTCAATTCAAATGGCTTTATTGGCATGGGGAAAATATGTTTACATTGCCAAAGCAAGTGAAATAGATAATAAACAAAAGTGAAATAAACAATAAAAACATTTACAGTAAACATTACACTCACAAAAGTTTGAAAGGAATTTGTACTGCAACATATTCACAGCCATTAAACTCATGAAGATAACTATGGCGAGGCTGTTTCCCTGCTATGCTGTGTACAACATCTCTCATCTGAGAGGCACACTCTCTCTGCACGCTCCAAAACAAAAGCCTCCAGAACTGCGGGGTCTTCCCAGGTGCAGCAGCGTGCATGCTGTGTAAGAGGCGTCTCTGTCTCCACACGCAGGCATGGCATTGTTAAGGACCCTGTTGTGACGAGAGGAGAGAGAAAAGAGGAGAGGAGAGAGAGAAGAGGGGAGTGGGCTGGTGGCGCTGGCTGGGGATAGAATCAGTAATGTACTCCCCAAGCACAAAGCACGCTCCGGCCCAGGCCCAGACCTGCCGCATGGAGGATGCAGATAAGACTCCCTGGCCCCTGCGCCTGCTGCCAGAGTAAAGCCTCTCCAGTGCACGAAGCATTAGGAGTGACTGCAAGGCTTTGGCCCGCACTCCAGTCTATCCATCGCCCAGTGATGCCTCTATTACAATGATTGCCCCACAGCTACGTGGGCCTGCGCCAGCTGCACCGAATTATAATTAGACCAACCACGAAGTGCCCCGGACACTGGCAATTGATCTGCCTCTGACAGTCCAATATTTCCACCAGGAAAATAAACCTCAGTTGTTCACACTGTGGCTGAGGCTGAGGCTGGGGATGGGACTGGGGGTTGGAGGCTGAGGGGGTATAGATTAGGAGAAGGGAGGGAGGGGGGGTTCAGTGCGATATCTTTTGTGTTTTCTGCTCTGTCCGTGTGGGTTTGTCCTGGTTGTTTCCCTCCCATGACTCCGGGGGAAGGAGGCTCACAGGATGACAGCTTCACTACACATCCCAGAAGAGTGGAGCTGCTAGGTCACATGATCAGGAAGAGGGCTGAATGCCACAGGACAAAATGGCAGATGATGATACTTTGAGACAAACTCAAAGCCGTGGAGGAACCGGCCAGTGACATATACTGTAGAGCCATCTTGGCGTTATCACACAGGTATTTTCTTGCCTCTATTGTTAAAGGAATAATCATCTACTAGGCCCTACTGAACATTTTTGTTTATCGTGAACATACATTATTGCTCATTATTGCTCATTATATATTATTCTATTGAGGTCATAGGTCGAAGCTATGTTATTCAGTCAGGTTTGTGGAGAGCTAGTGGAGCTCAGTGCTCTATGAGTTCTATACAATGCATGATCATATGTACTGAAATCACTTTTATATAACGTGATGATAATGCATCATAGCCATTACATAAGGTGTTTTCACGTTAGACTGATTTTATGTTCGTTTTGTTGTATGCCCCTAAACTACTGTTTCTTTGCTTAGTTTTTCGATTCTTTCATTTCTTGAGAGGTCGTATTAACGCTGTGCGTGGTGTTGTGGTGTGTGCTGTGTGTCGTAGTGTGCTGTGTGTGTGTGTGTGTGTGTGTGTGCGTGTGGTGTGTGTGTGGTGTGTGTGTGTGTGTGTGTGTGTGTTGTGTGTGTTGTGTGTGTGTGTGTGTGATGTGTGTGTGTGTGTGTGTGTGTGTGTGTGTGTGTCAATTAATTAACCATAAAGGAGATTTTAAAGGATATGAATGAG
>NC_036853.1:10077732-10080380 GCF_002910315.2 Salvelinus sp. IW2-2015
TAGCAGAACATTCTATTGTATTGTGTCATGTCCCTGTCAGTCATTCTCCGAGTGAAATGAGAAAGAACAATTCTAATATGAAATGATAGGAAATTCCCTCCGTCTGAAAGCTGTGAGAGAAATTGAGATTTGAATGGCGTTTGTGTGGTTTAATGTGCTAACCTCTTCATTAAAATGCCTTTTGAGGCTACTCAAACATTGCCCTACTGTTGTACTCTGTCATCGCCCTAGCCAGTTATCGCAGGATCTAAGACCTGTGTCCCACCACTCATTTACTGCAATGGGAAAGAGCTAACATTATCCCCTGGTAATACTTCTGCAAGCATACTATAGGAGGGGATGTGGAAAGGGGTCTGCACAAAGTCTCTGTATCCTCATTCTGTGGAGGATGGTGTCCTATGATATCACCCCCTCCTCTCCCCCTGCCTGCATCAAGGCTATTCCAAGCAGCCACAGCGAGCTTCATGTGTCATCAGGCAGGGTGATGGTAATGCACTATTTATTTTCATCTTGAGGCGATGCCTGCATTATCAGTGTATAAGATGTATGTCAAGACAATATTAATGGTGTTCCTGCCCCTGCAAAATGAAAGAGGCCTCGGCAAAACAAACAGTCTCGCTTCTCAAGGCAACTGAGCAGGTCCAGCGCCTTCAGAAACTATTCCCACCCCTTGGCTTTTCACACATTTTCTTGTGTTAAAGCCTGAATTTAAAATGGATTAAATTAAGATTCTGTGTCACTGGCATAACACAACAAAATGTTAAATAAGTCAAGGGGTATGAATACTTTCTGAAGGAACTGTATATCAGAAAAGAGTACTGTAAATAAAAGATGGCCACTAGCAGTGCTCTTGGTCTCTGGCTAGGGAAGGTTAGGATATAAAACATCCTTCAGAACAGACACAGAGCTTCTGCCTGAACTATACTATCCATGACTATCTCACTTAGTTTGCACTGTGACTCAATGCAATTATATGCAACTATAGATATTGCGGGTTGGATTGAACAGTGGTGACACGTGTGAAACGATGGCATATAATTAAGTTATGTCATGTCATGTAGGCTTAATGCATGCCTATACTTGCACAATGACAAAGGAGGCTGACAGTGCAGTGAGTAAATTAAATAAAGGATTTATCATTGGTAKGCTACTACTTCTGTAATAAATACACTAGAGCATGAAAATATTAGCTACTCCCAATTAAATGTCACAATTTGTGGGCAACAGCTCTTTTGGGTGGCCTTTGGCTCGGCATTTCCTAGGCATTTTTAGGAATCCATTCTTACAATAGGTAAACTGTCATACGTTTTTGACACTGCACGATGTAGGGTAACAACAAATATGGTTGGGGTCTGTTTGTCAGGACAAGGGCAGACCCTGAGATATGAAAGAGCTGTCTCTCTGTATTAGAACAAAACAATATGGAGTTTTCCAAGTGAATCCGCAGGCGAGAGTGATCTAATTTCTCTGGCAACGTGGCAGATTGAGAAAAAGGGTTGAGGGGGGCGAATAAGAAGTGAAGAGTGGGGGTGGAGATTAAGGAAAGAAACCCTTTCGCAAATTTTAAAGCATAAACTTAATTGGAAACAAAAACTGTTATTCCATATCATAATCCAGCGATGTGTTTTTATCTTCTTTTTGTACCTGCTCCTTTTATGCAGATGGTTTTTAATGAGGACCTCCTAAAACGAGAGAGGCGGATTAACATACAAGAAGGTTGGGAAAAGTGCATTAATAAATTAACCCCCTGTCTGTATTCCAGTTCAATTATCATTGGCTACCTACAGTAAATTGAGCTCCAAAAGTATTGGGACAGTGACCATTTTTTGTTGTTTATGTTTTGTCTCTGTACTCCAGCGCTTTGGATTTGAAATGGTACAATGACTACGAGGTTAAAGTGCAGACTGTCAGCTGTAATTTAAGGGTAATTTCATACATATCGGAAGAACCATTTAGAAATTACAGCAAATTTTGTACATTGTCCCCCATTTTAGGGGACCAAAAGTATTGGGACAAATTCACTTATATATGTATTAAAATAGTCAAAAGTTTAGTATTTGGTCACATATTCCTAGCACGCAATGACTACATCAAGTTTGTGACTCTACACACTTGTTGGATGCATTTGCTGTTTGTTTTGGTTGTGTTTCAGATTATTTTGTGCCCAATAGAAATGAATGGTAAATAATGTATTGTGTAATTTTGGAGTCACTTTTATATACTTTTAAATAAGAATAGAATATGTTTCTAAACACTTCTACATTAATGTGGATGCTACCATTATTACGGATAGTTCTGAATGAATTGTGAATAATGATGAGTGAGAAAGTTACAGATGCACAAATATCATGCTATATTTATACCAGAGCCAAAACACATCAAATGTGTCACTGTCCCAATACTTTTGGAGCTGGCTGTATGTTTATTTCCTCGGATAGTAGGTTATGAACACGTAATGTGGTCTAGGGGGAGAAAGGTGGGTTAAAATCCTTTTTATTTATTAGTCAAAGACATTTTAATAATGACAGTTTATTGAAAAGCTCAGGCTGTAATTAGCTGATAGTAATACACTCCCGCCCCAGTAATACATAGCTGATAGTAATACACTCCCGCCCCAGTAATACATAGCTGATAGTAATACACTCCCG
>NC_036853.1:10087014-10098503 GCF_002910315.2 Salvelinus sp. IW2-2015
CTGAGAATTCTCAACTCCACCATAAAATGGAGTTGAGTGGCGATGAGTTTTGTCACAGTGTACCTCTGACTACAGAGAGTAGGAATTAATCGATACTTGTAAAAATGGCCATTCTTTAACACGTATCTTGCCTATGTTCTTCCTGTGTAAACGCATTATTTTCTTTGGGTGCTGCAACCCATAGATTTAGTTAAAAATAACATATTACACGACCTCCTCCAAAGGAGCCTTTGTTTGATAATGGACAAGGAGCATTTACATGGAAATATTTTTAATAATTTAACAGACGGTCTTATCCAGAGCGAATTACACTAGCGAGGGCATACATTTTCATACTTTTTTCGTACTGTTCCCCCGTTTTTTCATTTTGGCAGGGGATGCATAGGATGCAATTTCTTATAAAAAACGATGGATTCCAAATCCAACTGACAACTCTATAACAATCAAGACAAGCACAGGTAGACAGTAAGCATTAAATAATGAATATTTCAAAAAGTATTGAGTGGTAGTGCCCATTTGAAGTCACTAACTTCATACTCCATTGGAAAACAATGGATTTGACAGAGGTCACATAGAATTACGTTTTTATCAAAAACTACAAATTGCATCGGATGAATGGGCATGTGCCTGAACTAAATTTTATACACTAATTGTAGTCTCACCCATTTTTGACCGGGAACACCACAGGTGGACAAAAGTTNCATAGGTACAAGGTATGCATTAACCCCCCTGTTGTGTACGTTTCATGTTAATTAATTCTGTGTTCCTGGTCCAAAATGACCGCCCCATTGTAGCTGATTATAAATGCATAATAATACATATATTATCACCTAATGTTGTGTTAGATCTTTTAAACAACTTAAGTTATTGTGAACATTACAAGTTTTGAACTTCTATTTGAACTTCTATTTACAAGTTTTGAACTTCTATTTACACGTTTTGAACTTCTATTTAACTTCTATAATGGCCTGTAGGCCTCATTGAGCTGAGCTCACACAAGGCGTTTTTGAGTAAAAGAAAGCATAATGTATGGATTATTTTGACTATAACAAATACAGATGAAACATATTGTGCTATTTATCACAGACTACTTTGTGTCAAAGTTTAACAAGGACTCTCCTCCTCACCAGTGTCATAATCAAAGATATGATCAAGAGCCTCACATACAGTATATCGTTTGGTCATTGTGCTGCCACAGAATGAATTGTGAACAAGGCCTCAAACTGCGAGAAAAGTTCTATATATTATTGAAACAATGTTCGATTGTTTGTGAGAATGCCAACAGGTGTGGTTCCCGTGGGGGAAATATTATATTTGGGAAAGGTTCCCGTGGGGGTTGCCATGGAAGCCAAGAAGGGGAGTGAGGTGTGTGTGTATGTGTGTGGTCAAACACACATGCATGTGGGGGTCTGGGAGAGGAAGTGTGTCCATCGGATGAATGGGCATGTGCCTGAACTAAATTTTATACACTAATTGTAGTCTCACCCATTTTTGACCGGGAACACCACAGGTGGACAAAAGTTAAATAAAACACTAAATGTTTTATGAAAATCATCTAAATGTATTTTGTGTGTTCAGATGCCCTGTGTGGACAAAGTCATGGAACCTTATGACAATCAGATTAAATTAAGTACATCTTTCAGAGAGAAAACTTGTAAATCGGTCCAATTCGACCGGAAAACAGCAGTAGGGTTAAAGAATGGACATTTTTACAAGTACCGACTAACACCAACTCGATGTAGTCAGAGGTACACTGCGCCAAAACTAGTCGCCAGTCAACTCCATTTAGATTTGATGTACATATCGTGGATGTAAAGAAGGGCCGAGAAGATATATTATGGGATAGGGTACCTCCCAAGCAGAGTAATAAAAGAAAGTGGATGTGTCGGTGAGTTCTGGGCCAGACTCTTCATAATTTCTCCACTGTTCAGTCCTCTAGAGAGAATAGTAGGCTACAGGATAATATTAGGGAACATTTCTCATCCAAGCTCTTCATTATAGCTTAGCTGTTAGCATGAATACATTATCACTCTTTTTTGCAATAGAAGTGACCTATTTGTTTGGTTTATTAATTTAAAAAAATTGCCCATCCTTGTGGTACCCTAGGCAGCCGTTTGGGTTGTGAAATTACTGAGAGCATCATAACATATGTGTTGGAGTAGCAGAGAGACCCCTTAAAGATGCAGTGGTGAAATATCAATAGGTTGTCAACGTGGTTACAGCTTCCAATATGCTAGAAAACGACAGCATATTGAACCCGGATATTGGGTGGATGTACTATATTTAACAGGCGCTAGGGGCCTGTCTGGTCGTGCAGGGGGATGCYTGCGGCAGTTGAACGCTCACAATCCCGAGAGAAGCACAGCCGCGGCTGAGCGAAGACACATATGGCTTTGATGGGGACAGGAGAGATAAAGAGGGAAATATGGAGAAGGGAGTCAGAGAGAATGACGAGGAGGGAAGTTAGTGCGTTAGAGTGCAAGCTCAGGCAAACAAGTCTTTGAAGTATTTTTGTCCTGTGCTTAAATAAAAACAAATTATGGATACCGTGCGAGGCGTTCCTCACGGTTTTATTTTTTGTGTAAAGGGTGAGATGATGCATCAGCTTATATCTCATTAATTAACAAAAATACAGCGTAGACCGAACTGCTCCCTCTAAATGTAGCTAGGCTACATCTCTCTGTCGTTTAAGCTAAGGTATAACTATCTGTCACACAGTCCCACTGTGAAAGCAATGCAATACTGCACTGACAGATAATACCCCAAACTCTATGGCAGGAATGTCACTTCTATACACATCCAGAAACACTGACCACAAAATTATCCAGTTGTCCATTCAAATGACAAATGTGTTTCAGATATGGAAAAGTATAGCTTAGCTGACTGTCACCGTGTCTCAAAGTTACTGCCTACCCTGTGCGTGTGCATGTTTTTCTTGGAAAAGCGTCAAAAATATTTTATTCAATTGCCAACATTTATTGGATTCTTGACCAGACATGACATTCCAATCCGCTCCGGATAAAGTCGCAGAGAAAAAGAACACAGATGCCTGTTTAACTGCTGTGCTGTTGTGATGGACATCCTCAATGTTTCAGCACCAAGGACAGCGACATAGATGCTAACTGTGGAACGACAGGCCTACCACTGCTGCGTTCTGTTCTCATAGCAATTCAGCACTATGGACAGCTACCGTGTCGTTCACTACAATGTTGGTGTTGTTCAACAAAGATATTTCAAACTTCTTTAAACATGTTGACCCTAATGATATGACTTGACATGACAGGCCCGTGGTAGGTGAAAATGCATCCTCAGTGCTGTCCAAAACCAAACACACAAGCAAACACAACGCTACAAAAGTAAAGCGCTGATTTGAATGCAAACACTTTAGCTAAAACTCCATTTGTTGAAATGCAGTTCCGAGGTTGTTCTTGAAACTGTAAACGCCCACACAAAAAAACTCTAGGAGTAGAACAAAGACAAACATTTCAGAGCCCCTGTGCACCTCTCACCATGGAGCAAAGAGAGAAAATAGCCTCCCTTGCTAAATATACAGCCTTGTCGTGGGAGCGTGTGGGCTGGAGAAAGCTCAAGCTTTCAACAGGGCGTTGCCTTGTTAAGACGGAGATACCWTTCTCCTGGTTTTATTTTTCTAGAGTGTTAACCGTCCTCACCTTCCCACAGCAGACAGTTTACAGTATTTCAAATATGGCTCAGATTGCTTTTGGACAATTATTGAGGTTGACTAAAGTGTTGTGCCAGACATGTAGGCTATTCGGTAGCGGCATTCATTCTTGTAGATGACAGAATAATAGTTGTGCCCATGCTGTGCACATGATGTTACAATTCTCCTCTTTTGGAAGCTGTCTGTTATTTCTATGAAAGAAAGGACCTGCTTTTTATAAAGATAGCCCCTCTTCCATTCATGCTGTACTAGGTCATTCTATATCAGATATATATATATATATAAAATGCATTAGGGACAATTTTGGCTCAAGGGGGAGCAGCCATTTCCAGTTTCTTAAGAGGAGAGTAGCCTATTGGTGCCCTCTYCCCCACCGTTGGACACCCTACAGCCCTAAATAAGTCCAGTGTCTGTCTTATGCAAGACTAAGCCATCAGTTAAATCAGTTCTATGATCATCATTCGATTCACCTTAACTTCTCTAGGATAGGGGGCAGCATTTTCACGTTTGGGTGAAAAGCGTGCCCAGAGTAAACTGCCTTCTACTCAGTCCTAGATGCTAATATATGCATATTATTATTAGTATTGGATAGAAAACACTCWGAAGTTTCTAAAACTGTTTGAATCATGTCTGTGACTATAACAGAACCTATTTGGCAGGCAAAACCCCGAGGACAAACCATTCAGATTTTTTTTATTTTGAGGTCACTCTTTTCAATGGGTTTTCATTGGGTATCCAGATTTCTAATGGACCTTCCTGCAGTTCCTATCGCTTCCACTGGATGTCAACAGTCTTTTTTCCTTTGAGAAATGAAGAAGTAGCCATGTTCAGAATGAGGCTCCAGTGAAGTGTACTGTTTGTTAGAGACGCGTGACCAGAAAGCATGCTACACATTGTTTTCCTCCGGTATTGAACACAGATCATCCCGTCTTCAATTTTATCGACTATTTACGTTAAAAAATACCTAAAGTTGTATTACAAAAGTAGTTTGAAATGTTTGGAAAAAGCTTACAGGTAACTTTTGAGATATTTTGTAGTCACGTTGTGCAAGTTGGAACCGGTGTTTTTCTGGATCAAACGCGCCAAATAAATTGAGATTTTGGATATATATCAACGGAATTAATCAAACAAAAGGACCATTTGTGATGTTTATGGGACACATTGGAGTGCCAACAGAAGAAGCTYGTCAAAGGTAAGGCATGAATTATATCTTTATTTCTGTGTTTTGTGTCGCGCCGGGAGGGTTGAAATATGATGGTCTGTGATTGTTAGCTGGGATGCTATCCTCAGATAATAGCATTGTTTGCTTTCGCCGTAAAGCATTTTTGAAATCTGACACGTTGGCTGGATTCACAACAAGTGTAGCTTTAATTTGGTATATTGAATGTGTGATTTCATGAAAGTWGAATTTTTATAGTAATTTATTTGAATTTGGCGCTCTGCATTTTCACTGGATGTTGGCCAGGTGGGACGCTACCGTCCCACATATCCCAGATTAATTTAATGACTCTCATCCTGTTGGCAAGAGGCTTAGGTTTAACTTATTAGGCACAAACCCAAAAGACGCCGAAATGGCTTCCTGACACAGCGTGGAAACGTCTCCCTGGTGACAGCCATAAACACACACTCACACACGCACACTCACTCATTTATGCTCCCATCACGGTACTCTTAACAGGGACAGGGCATACACCTATTAAAAGTGAGCGGATGTCCACTTTGCTCACATGACTCAAACTCAGATGCGGACACTAAGAGATTCCATCCCTCTCTGTCGCTGGAAACCAAACTAAACACTGACACTCAAACTAAACACTGACACTCCCAGTGTCAAACACACAGATAGAACATTTCTTTTTTGTATGATAGCTTCAAACAGTGACTGGTGAATGATGTTTGCACTGATTGGAGGATATTACACAAGCACAATGCATGATGGGTGACGAAAGAGGGGATTTAATTAGATGACTGTATTGTTGTTTAAAATCTCAGGAACATTGCGTGCCTCTAAGGATTCATAATACACTCAGAGCAAAGCACTGTGTATCAACGATGGGATGCTTCCAGCGGTCGTGACAGAATATCCCACCACAACAGGACCAAGCAGCGTGCCCAGGAGGAGAGGGTAACATGGACTTGGGAGGAGATTCTGGACGGGAAGGGATGCTGGACTTGGGAAGAAATCCTGGCAGGACAGGATCTCCTGGCAGGACAGGATCGCCTTCCTTGGCGGGAGACGCAAGGAGAGAAGGGAGGACAGCGACGACGCCGGGGTTCATGGCCACAGAGAAAGCCCAAAAGACAGCCCGCAATTTTTGGGGGGAGGGGGCACATGAGATGGTTGGCGGAACCGGGGAGTGAGCCAGAGCCTGTGTGGGAGTCGATAGAAGAAGGCAATGAGAGATACCGGAGAGAGGTTGTGGAAAGGAGTATGCTGCAGCGCAGGCGCGTTGAAAAGCGCCTTCTCAGCCCGGCACCATCTGTGACAGCTCTACGTACCAAGTCTCCAGTACGCCTTCACAGCCCAGTACGTCCTGTGCCAACTCCTCGTACTCACCGTGCGAAGTGTGTTAAAGTTCCGGTACAATTGATGCCGGCTATACGCACCAGGTCTCTAGTGCGCCTTCACAGCCCAGTACATCCTGTGCCAGCTCCACGCACCAGGCCTCCAGTGCGTCTCCACAGTCCGGAACGTCCTGTGCCTGCTCCCCGCACTCGCCCTGAAGTGCGTGTCACCAGTCCGGTACCACCAGTGCCGGCCCCWCGCACCAGGCTTCCTGCGACGATCCCCAATCCAGAGCTTCCGGTGACAGTTCCCAGTCCAGAGCTTCCTGACGACAGTTCCCAGTCTAGAGCTTCCGGTGACAGTTCCCAGGCCAGAGCTTTCGGCGACAGTTCCCAGTCCGGAACCTCCAACGACGGTCCACAGTCCGGAACCTCCAACGACGGTCCACAGTCTGGAACCTCCAACGATGGTCCACAGTCCGGAACCTCCAATGACGGTCCACAGTCCGGAACCTCCAACGACGGTCCACAGTCCGGAACCTCCTGAGACGGTCGACAGTCCAAACAAGGTGTCCAGTCCCGCTCCATGGCAGGAGCCTTCCTCGGCACCGAGGTCCAGTCCAGGCACAGTGTTCAGCCTGGGTCCATGGCTGGATCCGCGGGATGAGCGGGTTCTTCGTCCCGCACCAGAGCCGCCACCAATGCTGGCGGATCCGCGAGCTGAGTGAGTACTTCGCCCCGCACCGGAGCCGCCACCGACACTAATCACCCCCCCCCACCCTCCCCATTTGGATTCAGGTTATGCGGCCGGAGTCCGCACCTTTGGGGGGGTACTGTCACGCCCTGACAATAGAGAGCCATTGTTACTCTATGGTATGGTAGGTCAGGGCGTGAATAGGGGGTTATCTAGTATTTCTATGTCTATGTTGTGTTCTAGTTTCTTTTTCTATGTTGGTGTTTTGTATGATTCCCAATTAGAGGCAGCTGGTAATTGTTGTCTCTAATTGGGGATCATATTTATGTAGTTGTTTTTCCCACCTGTGTTTGTGGGATATTGTTTATGTGTAGTTGCATGTTAGCACTCCATTGTCGTCTCGTTTTGTTTATTCTTTATTGTTTTGTTGTGTGGTTCACTTATTTCGAATAAAAAATGTGGAACCCAGATCACGGTGCACGTTGGTCCGAGTATGCTTCCAACGGTCGTGACAAGAAATCAGCTCAGGATGGGTCGAAATTGCACTAGCTAATAAAGGATTGAGATGTAGGTCCTCCAATAATGCTGTATTGACAAACATTTGTTCATAGGCAAAACCAAACCAAACCAAACATTGTATACCTTTTCATTTTCAGTGTGTTTTTGAATGCCCTTGTTCCCTAGCTGTGCCACAGACAGACACATCCCCTATGCAGCACTGTCCTCCCAGCGATATGGAACAGCATACAGCTTTGTTGTTCTCCCTAATGTGAGATCATTTAGCTGCCTGTCACATCAGAAAGAGGGAYAWCTTMGGTGTTATGTAGATAGCACTAATAGAAACTTAGCCTGGCTCATTCCCCCAAGGCTTCTCTCTCTCTCCTGCCTTTTCATTTGGAGGGATACAGAGATAAGGGATCGTCAAAGCCCCCCTCACTGTCTGTCCCTCTATATCGACCACACTCTCCTCCCTGCAGTCCCACAGGTTCCTATTAGAAAGGATTTGTCTTACATTGCCTGCCTCCAAAATAAATATATATTGTCACTTTGGCTGGGCTGGACTGCTACTGAATTTTGACATCAGCCTGATGTTCTGTGTCTCTGGATGCCTAGCAGGTACCTTTCTCCCTGGGCAAAACAACAAAACAATGTTCTGTTCTTGGCCACAATCTGAAATAAACCCAGAGTAGAAGCAGCGTACCTGTAGGGGCTTCACTGGGACGCTGATATAATAAATCTGGTTTTGTCAGATGCTGGTCATTCACTTGGCACAGACAAAGTGCTTTTAGATGTGTGGGAAGACGTGAGGGACTTTCATTGCCATGTTGATGGCTTCTCATTTGTCCTGGTGTAAAGTTAGTTAAGTCCGTCAGCAGAGTGAGGAGCAGTGGGGGAGGCTGGGAGGCTGGGAGGCAGGGGAAGGAGGCTGGGAGGCAGGGGGAGGAAGGTGAGAGACAGCCAGGGCACTATAGCGTGTTTGCTGGGCTGGGATTTAGGAGAGAGAGAGGGAGGTATGGGCAACCGGCTCCTCCTCTTTCCCTCTTTCCCTGTGGCTCCAGGGGAGGGCACTGGGGAGCAGCCTCCAGAGACCGGGCTGATGATCTGGCAGTAATAGGCACAGCTAAAAACACACAGCTCAGTTAAGCCAAATATTCAAGTCAATCATCACGCCTGTGCTTTGTGTGCTGGAATATAATGTGTAAGCATGAATCAGCCCAATATGATGGGTTTTAAAGATATTGAATTAGGCAAGGTGTTCTCTCCTCTGGTTTTGAGAGAGAGGCTGTGTGGCCTGATGTGCCAGCGGCAGCCTGGTTGTTGTGGAGGAACAGAGGAGTAGTCTGGTTGTTGTGGAGGAACAGAGGAACAGCCTGTCCAACAGGCAGGCAGGGAGGCAATCGAGGCATTCGGCCCTGCCCGCCACAGTGTCACACAGATCGATAGAATCATAAATAATAAATCAGGGAAAACAGGTCAAATACACCCAGTAAATGTTGTCTTGTCCTCTGCCGTTACACATTGTGGATGGTGTGTGTGTGTGTGTGTGTGTGTGTGTGTGTGTGTGTGTGTGTGTGTGTGTGTGTGTGTGTGTGTGTGTGTGTGTGTGTGTGTGTGTGTGTGTGTGTGTGTGCTTCTGTGTGCATGTGTGTGCTGTGTGTGTGCGCACTTACAAATCCGTGTGTGTTTTTGCAGTTGTCGTGTGGCGGCCTGTTGCCTCACACACCCAGGGACAGCACCAGGGACAGCACCAGGGACAGCACCAGGGACAGCAAGACACACAGGAGCTGCCAATACCCTCAACTGACCTGCTGCTGGCTGCTCAGTGGAGACCATAGTTTGCTTCCCACAGTTGTGTCAAGTTGGCTGGATGTCCTTTTGGGTGGTAGACCATTCTTGATACGCACTGCAAACTGTTGAGCGTTGCAGTTCTTGACACAAACCGGTAAGCCTGGCACCTAAAACCATACCCCGGACAAAGTCATTTAAATCTTTTGTCTTGCCCATTCATCCTCTGAATGGCACACATACCCAATCCATGTTTCAATCGTCTCAAGGCTTAAAAATCCTTCAACTTCTTATGGCTGCAGGGGCAGTATTGAGTAGCTTGGATGAAAGGTGCACAGAGGTGCCCAGAGTAAACGGCCTGCTCCTCAGTCATAGTTGCTAATATATGCATATTATTATTATTATTATTAGTAGTAGTAGTATTGGATAGAAAACACTCTGAAGTTTCTAAAACTGTTTGAATTATGTCTGTGAGTATAACATAACTCATATGGCAGGCAAAAACCTGAGAAAAAATCCAAACACGAAGTGGGAATTCTGAGGCTGGTCATTTTCAACCAAGATCCTATTGAAATCACAGCGAGATATGGATGAGATTGCACTTCCTACGGCTTCCACTAGATGTCAACAGTCTGAAGAACCTTGTCTGATGCCTCTACTGTGAAGGGGGGCCGAATGAGAGGGGAATTAGTCAGGTCTGCCATGACCTGACCATGCTTTGACTATGYGCGTTCACATGAGAGGGAGCTMTGTTCCATCGCTCATCTGAAGTCAATGTAATTCTCCGGTTGGAACGTTATTCAAGATTTATGTTAAMAACATTCTAAAGATTGATTCAATACATCGTTTGATATGTTTCTACTGACTGTTACGAAACTTTTGGACATTTCGTCAGCTTTTAGTGAACGCGCTTCCTAACGTTGGATTTGTTTACCAAACACGCTACAAAAATAGCTTTTTGGACATAAATGATGGACATTACCGAACAAAACAAACATTTCTTGTGGAAGTGGGAGTCCTGGGAGTGCATTCTGACGAAGATCAGCAAAGGTAAGTGAAGATGTATAATGCTTTTTATGAGTTTTGTTGACTGCACAATTTGGCGGGTAACTGTATGGCTTGCTTTTGTGGCTGAACGCTGTTTTCAGATTATTGAATATTGTGTTTTGCCATAAAGCTTTTTGAAATTTGACACAGCGGTTGCATTAACTTCTTATGGCTGCAATCCCGTTAACGGGATGATATGACAACAGCCAGTGAAAGTGCAGGGCGCCAAATTCAAACAACAGAAATCTCATAATTAAAATTCCTCAAACATACATGTAGCTTATACCATTTTAAATGTAATCTTGTTGTTAACTTCCGCACTCAACAACCCGGTCGCATTCCGCTTCGCTCTACAGGTAGTATCACATTTTCATTTCATTTCATTACAGTACAACGGTTTGATTTGTTTGATCGTAGCTAGCTACATAGCTAGCTACATAGCCGTCTTTGTATCAAAGATAATTGTGTAGTCTAGAGCGATTTTCTCGGTTAGCTAGCCAGCTATTGTCGTTCTTTTAACGCAACGTAACGTAATCAACACTGCTAGCTAGCCAGCTAGCCCCCGAATAGCAGCACTGTAGAAACTATTACACTCAACGGAACGACTTGATTAGTGCAGTGTCAACAACGCAGCCACTGCCAGCTAGCCTACAAAGTCAACAACGCAGGCACTGCCAGCTAGCCTACTTCAGCAGTACTGTATCATTTTAATCATTTTAGTCAATAAGATTCTTGCTACGTAAGCTTAACTTTCTGAACATTCGAGACATTTTTCTCCAGATATTTTGGAGGCATTTCTGAATATGGCGCCAATGTAAACTGAGGTTTTTGGATATAAATATGAACTTAATCGAACAAGACATATATGTATTGTGTAACATGAAGTCTATGAGTGTCATCTGATGAAGATCATCAAAGGTTAGTGATTAATTTTATCTCTATTTGTGCTTTTTGTGACTCCTGTCTTTGTCTGGAAAATGGCTGAATTTTTCTGTGAGTTGGTAGTGACCTAACATAATCGTTTGTGGTGCTTTCGCTGAAAAGCCTATTTGAAATCGGCACACTTTGGCTGGATTAACATTTTACATTTACATTTAAGTCATTTAGCAGACGCTCTTATCCAGAGCGACTTACAAATTGGTGCATTCACCTTATGACATCCAGTGGAACAGCCACTTTACAATAGTGCATCTAAATCTTTTAAGGGGGGGGGGGTGAGAAGGATTACTTTATCCTATCCTAGGTATTCCTTAAAGAGGTGGGGTTTCAGGTGTC
>NC_036853.1:10103883-10111762 GCF_002910315.2 Salvelinus sp. IW2-2015
GAGGATAGGGGACAGAGAGAGTCAAAGGATGCAGAAAGGGAGGAGAGGAGGGTTGAGGAGCAGAATCAGGAGATAGGTTGGAGAAGGTTTGAGCAGAGGGAAGAGATGATAGGATGGAAGAGGAGAGAGTAGCGGGGGAGAGAGAGCGAAGGTTGGGACGGCGCGATACCATCCGAGTAGGGCAGTGTGTGGAAGTGTTGGATGAGAGCGAGAGGGAAAAGGATACAAGGTAGTGGTCGGAGACTTGGAGGGGAGTTGCAATGAGGTTAGTGGAAGAACAGCATCTAGTAAAGATGAGGTCGAGCGTATTGCCTGCCTTGTGAGTAGGGGGGAAGGTGAGAGGGTGAGGTCAAAAGAGGAGAGGAGTGGAAAGAAGGAGGCAGAGAGAATGAGTCAAAGGTAGACGTGGGGAGGTTAAAGTCGCCCAGAACTGTGAGAGGTGAGCCGTCCTCAGAAAGGAGCTTATCAAGGCATCAAGCTCATTGATGAACTCTCCGAGGGAACCTGGAGGGCGATAAATGATAAGGGTGTAAGCTTGAAGGGCTGGTAACTGTGACAGCATGGAATTAAAGGAGGCGGTAGACAGATGGGTAAGGGAGAAAGAGAGAATGACCACTTGGGAGAGATGAGGATCCCGGTGCCACCACCCCGCTGACCAGAGCTCTCGGGGTGTGCGAGAACACGTGGCGGACGAAGAGAGAGCAGTAGGAGTAGCAGTGTTATCTGTGGTGATCCATGTTTCCGTCAGTGCCAAGAAGTCGAGGGACTGGAAGGGAGGCATAGGCTGAGATGAACTCTGCCTTGTTGGCCGCAGATCGGCAGTTCCAGAGGCTACCGGAGACCTGGAACTCCACGTGGGTCGTGCGCGCTGGGACCACCAGATTAGGGTGGCCGCGGCCACGCTGGTGTGAGCGTTTGTATGGTCTGTGCAGAGAGAGAGAACAGGGATAGACAGACACATAGTTGACAGGCTACAGAAGAGGCTACGCTAATGCAAAGGAGATTCGAATGACAACTGGACTACACGTCACAGAGAGCCACGTCAAATAACAGAAATACTCATCATAAACTTTGATGAAAGATACATGTTTTACATAGAATTAAAGATACACTTGTTCTTAACCTGTCTCCTCCCCTTCATCTACACGGATTGAATTGGATTCAACAAGGGACATCAATAAGGGATCATAGCTTTCACCTGGATCCACCTGGTCAGTCTATGTCATGGAAAGAGCAGGTGTTCCTAATGTTTTGTCCAGTCAGTGTACGGTACTCAGTGGGGAACATACATTCACCAAACAAACACAGAGTTCAAAGAAAAAGAGAAGAAAGAGGTATTGTTTGTGTTGTTTCCAGAGGTCCTGCTGCAAGAGGTTTTATGGCCCTCATCGCTACCATGTATTAATATATTGACAAAGCTCCATGGACAATAGACTCCTACTATATGAGAAACATGGATCACCAAAGCATTTGGGGGTATCTGGAGGCATCAAAGGCGCTTTTCTTCAAAAGAACACAGCAATATTCTATCTCATCCTGAAGTGCTCTATACAGCACCATGCTGACAACTTAATGATTGTCCCTGGGAATCCTTTGTTGTTCATCATGCTGCTTCATAATGGAGCGGCTGCCGTGGGGACAGTGTAGCTACCCGCTCTATGCTGGTTAGAACCGCCAGCCAAGCTGTGGTCAGCAGTGGGCCCCAGCCCAACCAGCCTCTCACCTCCCACTCACACATTCCCCATTCCCCATCATCATCATCATCATCATCATCATCGTTATCATGTCCACATTTCACTACTTCACCCGGCACCTCTCTCTCTCTTTCCCGCTCTCTCCGTCCTGCCTTCCTGACTTCAGAAGGACACTTCTCTACCAGGGCTAATGAATGAGAACTCACAGGGAGACACTTTTAGAGATGCTGATCGGCTAACCCTGTGGAGCAGAGCAACGCCAAATTGCTTTCCCTGGCACACTGCTGGTGTAGGCGTCCCAACTGTAAGGGGGGAGCTGTGGGGATGTGCTGGAGTGGGGACCAGGCTGTCTGAGAACCGCACATGGCCCTCCCTYCCTCCATGTCGTCAACAACCTCTGCCAACAACAGCAGCATAACCAAATGACGTGGGTGTCCCCTGTAGAGCTCCTCTGGTATCGGTCGTTGCCTTGCTATCGTTGTGAGAGAGGGGAAACGTAGTGTTTCACCTAAAAGTCAGCTGGAAGACATCCAGTATACTGTTTTACAATGAATTATTAAAGCAGTCTCATTGCAAGCAGCTCTCACTGAAATAGTTCACAGGCCAGAGGTTATAGCTAGCTAGTTAGCTAGCTGTTGGCAGGAAATTACTTCCAGCAGATTTATTTTGGGCTTTTATGTTTGACACTGTATTTCCATCAAGCTTCTAGAAGAATATTTACAATATAAGTGTAGCAACCAGGCATCCTGCCCTATCTCCTTCCAAGATCATATCTATAGAGTCAAACATTGCATACTAAACACAGATCCAAAAGCTTCCAGTTCGATGAAATTTAAGGTAAAAAAAATATCCCAAAAATACTTCCATTATTTGAGTCATTCTGTCAACATGAATTCTAATCTGGTGCTGAGTCTGGTGACTGTCCTCTACCCTGTCTGTGCTGGATAATCAGTGGGCTGTGGCCTGAGCACTGGGCTCTGGAGCAGTTGAGGGTCTAATTGACCATGATGGCGCTCTAGACAGGAGGAGCCCATACTGTACTGCCGGCTCTCCTCTGATCTACTCTGTTCTGCAATGCTTATACACACTTCCACACGAGAGGGCAAGGACAGCGCTCCCCACACACTCATAATCCCGGTCACTACCCCCTCACCTCACATACTGTCCCCACACTGTCCCCCTCCGCTTGGCTCTGCCAGAGTGCCAGGCCATGGGTGGGGGTGTTGCAACAGCAGGGGGTGAGGGGGGTGTCATGAGCAGTCCCTGCTCGCCTCCCGTCAATCACCCTCCTCTCCTCTCCCYGACAGACGGCATATTGCATCAGCCCGGATTTCTGCTGACAAATGCCTCTGTCCAGCCTCCCTCTACCATATGTGCTCCGTCTGGGGACAGATCTGCCTTACAAATAAGCCTGGATCCAAGGGACTGAGGGGAGTGGGCTCCCCCTCCACAGCTCGGCTCAGAGGGACGGCTGTTTTAACATGGAGAACTGTTCTCACATCCCACTGAAGGTACAGCGTCAAACAGTCAACATGATCTCTCTCTACCTCTCTCTCTCTCTCTCTACCTACCTCTCTTCTACCTCTCTCTCTACCTCTCTCTCTCTACCTCTCTCTCTCTTACCTCTCTCTACCTCTCTCTACCTTTCTCTCTCACCATCTCTCGCTATCCCTTCTCCGCCAATTAGTTGGACCCACTCTCTCACTTTGGCAACCCTCCCTCCCACACCCTGTCTCTCGCTCCCAGATGCATTCAGGCATGAGGCAGTATTGGTATCAACTCCGATTTAGCATGCAGGGAAGAGCGTTTCTAAAGGTGTGCATATTCATATAGTGAAATGACATGTTTTCCAGTGTTTCAAGGGCCCCTCAACTGTACCCTGTCTATTTCAATATTCATTATTTTCCGCTCACACATACACACACACACCTCTTCAGGGCAACACTCTTCCTCTCGTCTCACTGTGTGTGGTGTGTGTGTGTGTGTGGTGTGTGTGTGTGTGTGTGTCTGTGTGTGTGTGTGTGTGGGTGTGTGGTGTGTGGGTGTGTGTGTGGTGTGTTGTGTTGTGTGTGGGTGTGTGTGTTGTGTGTGTGTGTGTGTGTGGTGTGCGAGCGATAGCGAGCGTGCTCGTGTGTGTGTGTGCGAGCGAGCGAGTGTGTTTGCACGCTGTGGCACACACCTGCACAGGCGTGTTCAGGGACAACAAGATGGATTAGCACTCACATTATCTGAGCCTTGCTCTCCACTCTGCCCCGCTACTCCTCCTGGCCTGGAACAGAACTGGACTCATCTGGTTCGGCCCGCCAGGGAGACAGACAGACAGATGATGCTCCACAGACCCAGGCCGAACCAAGCCAAACTGAATCAAGCCAGGCTAGACCCAAGTAGGCGGGGCTAGCCTGGCAGACATCACCATCACACTAGCATCACACCGCTAGCTAGCTAACCCAGATCACAACGTCACATGACTCAATCCCACAGACACAGGGCTGGTCTCCAGCCACAACTAGAAATAGGTTAAAGAGGCTAAAAATAATAAGAAACATTAATAATTCATATTTTTTATTAACCTGTACCTCACAAGAAATATCACACTTCAAATGGAGAACTGGCTTAATGGACATGTTTGGTAGATTATTCTGGTTCCCAGGCTATTTTCTCAGGATGAGCCACACGTCTCAGTCACAGGTTGGAGAGGGTGGTTGACAATGCCATTGTTCTATCCTCAGAGCGGACACTGTGTTACAGTGTGTTACATTGGGGAATAACCCTAGAGCAGTTCATGGAGGCTGCCTTCGTCTCTCGGTCTCTCTGCAGCTTATTTGAAAGCTCCTGGTGTTACAGAAGTGTTACAGAAGTGTTACTGAAGTGTTACTGAGTCTCCTCCAGGTCATACATAACCATAACAACTATGCATCTGTCTCTCTGCCAGATGTGACCATATCATCCCAAGACCTTAGCTAACCACCGATGCAGTTTGCTGGATTCTGGAATACAAACCTCCAAAACTATGTCTCTCTTCCTAACCCTGTCCCTCTCTGCCTGCGGAACATAAAACAAGCCATCATATTTCCGTACAGCAGCCTGCATTTTGTTCCAGTGTTCCTTCGTAGTTCCTTCTCTAAAAGCAGGTGCAGTGCAAAGCCAGCTTCTGCTAAATAATCTGTGCAGACGCAAAGCCCCCTGGGGTGAGGCGGGCTGTCTAAATATGTGGTGTGCTAATCTACCACAATGTGCTAATCTACCGTAATGTGCTAATCTACCATAATGTGCTAATCTACCACAATCTACCACAAAAAATAAAGGAAGAAAGGAGGAAGGAAAGAGACAGAGAGTAAGAGGGGGGGACACAAGTCCCAACAGTTATCCAGCCCTATGTGTTTTAGTCTATTTCTGGCTGCTGCTCCAGGGGTGTGGGGATTTAATTCCCTGTGGAGCACTTTGGTACAGCAGCTCTTTACTGAGGAGCCCTCTGGTCAAGCAGCTCTTTACTGAGGAGCCCTTCTGGTACAGCAGCTCTTTACTGAGGAACCAGCTGGTCTAGCTGCAGCTCTTTTTTACTGAGGGAGCACTGGTACAGCAGCTCTTTACTTGAGGAGCCCTCTGGTCCAGCAGCTCTTTACTGAGGCAGCCTTCTGGTTACAGCACAGCTCTTTACTGAGGAACGTGGTACTGCAGCAAATTTACTGAGGAGCACTGGTACAGCAGCTCTTTACTGAGGAGCACTCTGGTACTGATGCTCTTGACTAAGAAGCAATCTGGTACAACAGCTCTTTACTGAGGAGCACTCTGGTACAGATGCTCTTTACTGAGGAGCATTCTTGTACAGCAGTTTATTACCAAGGAGCACTCTGATACAGCAGTTGTTTACTGAGGGGCACTCTGGTACAGCAGCTCGTTACTGAGGAGCACTCTGGTACAGCAGCTCGTTACTGAGGAGCACTCTGGTACAGCAGCTATTTACTATGGAGCACTCTGGTACAGCAGCTGTTTACTGAGGAGCACTCTGGTATAGCAGCTCCTAACTAAGGAGCCCTCTGGTACAGCAGCTCGTTACTGAGGAGCACTCTGGCAGCATCGTTTATGAGTGAGCACTCTGGTACAGCACTTCGTTACTTGAGGCATGGATCACTCTGGTACAGCAGCTATTTACTATGGAGCACTCTGGTACAAGCAGCTTTTAACTGAGGAGCACTCTGGATATTAGCAGCTCCTAACTAAGGCAGCCCTCTGGTACAGCAGCTCGTTACTGAGGAGCACTATCTGATACAGCGCTCTTTTACTAAGGGAGCACTCTGGTACAGCTAATATTTTACTGAGAAGAACTCTGGTCAGGCAGCTCTTTACTGTAGTAACTCTGCTACAGCAGCACTTTCTGAGGAGCAATCTGGTACAGCAGCTCTTTACTAAGGGCACTTCTGGTATAGCAGCTCCTACCTAACGAGCACTTGGTACAGCAGCTCGTTACTGAGGAGACTCTTGGACAGCAGCTCTTTACTATGGAGCCCTCTGGTACAGCAGCTGTTTACTGAGGCCGGCAATCTGGTACAGCAGCTGTTTAACTCTAAGGAGCACTCTGGTACAGCAGCTCGTTACTGAGGAGCACTCTGGTACAGCAGCTGTTTGTAACCTAAGAGCACTCCTGGTACAACAGCTCGTTACTGGGAGCACCCTGGTACAGCAGTCGTTAACTGTGGAGCACTCTGGTACAGCAGCTCGTTACGTAGGAGCCACTCTGGTACAGCAGCTCGTTACTGTGGAGCACTCTGGTACAGCAGCTCGGTTACTGAGGAGCACTTCTGGTACAGCAGCTCGTTACTGAGGAGCACTCTGGTAATAGCAGCTCGTTACTGAGGTAGCACTCTGGTATAGCAGGCTCCTACCTAAGGAGCCTCTGTACAGCAGCTGTTTTACTGAGAAGCACTCTGGTAAGCAGCTCGTTACTGAGGACCACTCTGGTACAGCAGCTCTTTACTACGGAGCGCTCTGGTACAGCTACTCTTTACTGAGGAGGCACTCTGGTACAGCAGCACTTTACTGAGGAGGCACTCTGGTAACAGCAGCTCGTTACTGAGGAGCACTCTGGTACAGCAGCTCTTTTAACTAAGGAGGCACTCTGGTACAGCAGCACTTTACTGAGGAGCACTCTTGGTACAGCAGCTCGTTACTTGAGGAGCACTCTGGTATACGCTGTCCTTTAATGAGGAAGCAACTCTGGTACAGCAGCTCGTTACTGAAGAGCACTCTGGTACAGCTACTCTTTTACTGGGGATACTCTGGTACAGCGCTCGTTACTGAAGAGCACTCTGGTAGCCAGCTTACCCTTTACCTGGAGCGAGCACTCTGGTACAGCAAGCTTGTTTCTGAAGAGCACTCTGGTGGCAAGCTGCTCTTTTACTGTGGAGCACTCTGGTACGCAGCTGCTCCTTTACTGGGAAGCACTCTGGTACAGCTGCTCTTGTCTAAGGAGCACTCTGGTACAGCAGCTCGTTACTGAAGAGCACCTCTGGTACAGCTGCTCTTTACTGAGGAGCCACGTCTGGTAAAGCTGCTCTTGACTAAAGGCACTCTGGTACAGCAGCTCATTTACTGAAGGCACTCTGGTACAGCTACTCTTTACTGAGGAGCACTCTGGTACAGCGTCGTTACTGAAGAGCCACTCTGGTACAGCTACTCTTTACTGGTGGAGCACTCTGGTACAGCTGCTCTTTTACTGAGGAGCACTCTGGTACAGCTGCTCTTGACTAAGGAGCACTATTGGTACAGCAGCTCGTTACTAGAAGAGCACTTGGTACAGCTATCTTTACTGTGGAGCACCTGTCAGCTACTCTTACTGAGGACACTGGTACAGGCTGCTCTGACGAGATTACAGCTGCTTTGATGAGGAGATCTGGTAGAGCTGCTCTTGACGGGAGCACTCTGGTAAGCAGCTCGTTACTGAAGGAGCACTCTGGTACAAGCTACTTCTTTACTGAGGAAGCACTCTGGTACAGGCAGCTCTTTACTGTAGATAACTCTGGTAGGAGCAGCTCTTTTACTGAGGAGCACTCGGGTACAGCTACTCTTGACTGAGGAGCCACTCTGGTACAGCACCTCTTTATTGAGTATATTACACCCCAGTACCATTATAGCAAACCCCACCCCTCTCTCTCTCTCTCTCTCTCTACTCTCTCTCTCTCTCGTCT
>NC_036853.1:10111787-10120076 GCF_002910315.2 Salvelinus sp. IW2-2015
GCACTTTCGTTGGTTATCTCTGTCTTGTCCTGGGTGCTGCTGGTACACTGGGGCAGGTCATTTCGTCTAATCTTTGTAGCAGGAGGAGCACGTCTGGGTACAAAGCCAACTGTCTTTGACGTAACGGTCGCTTAGAAGCAACCCGGCTCGGTAGCTTGCTACTCTTTACTGAGGAGGCTCTGACAGCAGCTTACGAGAAGGCCCTCTGTACAGAGCTCGTTACTGGGGAGGGAAACGAGCTCTGGTACATCGGCAGTCTCTCTTTTAACTAAGGAGCACTCTGGATACAGCAGCACTTTACTGAGGGAGCACTCCTTTCTGGTACAGCAGCTCTTACCACGAGCGACGGCATCATGGTACAGCTTTGTCCCTTTAAATGAGGATGCAACTTCTGGTACAGAGCCAGCTCGTTACGAAGATGAGCACTCTGGTACAGACTACTCTTTTACTGGGGACTACTCTGGTACGAGGCAGCTCGTTACTGAAGAGCACTCTGGTAGCAGCTTACCTTTACTGGACGAGCACTCTGGTAGCAGCAAGTGTCAGAGGCACTCTGTCAGCTGTCTTACTGATGGAGCCATCTGGTACAAGCAGCTGTGCTTGTACTGGGAACCTGTGGAGCAGTGCTCTTGAAGGGCTTGGTACAGCTGTATGACTTGTACCGAGGCCTTACTGATGACAGTCACATGGGTACAAGCTGCTACTGGTAAGAGAACAATCCAGGAGATAACTTACCTCGGTTAAGAGGATTCACTGCAGCAGCTCTATTTACTAGAAGGAGTTCCCAACTTGACGAAATGGCTCACAGAAGAGCATACTGACACTATTGCAGAGCCTCTTGTAAGGAGACTTACTCGAGGAGCACTCTGGTACAGCAGTCTGTTACTGAAGACCACTCTGGTAGCAGCTACTCTTTAACTGGTGGAGACTCTGGTAAGCTGCTCTTACTTAGAGGGAGCACTCTGGTACAGCTGCTCTTGACTAAGGAGCACTATGGTACAGCAGCGTCGTTTACTTTCGAAGAGCACAAAGTCCTGGTAACACGCTGACTTCTTGACTTGTGAGCACTCTGTCACAGCTCACTGCTTTACTGAGAGCACTCTGGTACAGCTGCTCTTCTGAGGAGCACTCTGGTAGCAGCTGCTCTTACTGAGGAGCACTCTGGTAACAGCTGCTTTACTGAGGAGCACTCTGGTACAGCGCTCTTACTGAGGAGCACTCTGCGTACCAGCTGCTCTTTGAACTGAGGAGCACTCTGGTACAGCAGCTCGTTCTGAAGAGCACTCTGGTACAGCTACTCTTTACTGGGAGCCTCTGGTACAGCAGCTCTTTACTAGAGAAACTCTGGTACGATAAGACAGGTCTTCTGACTGAAGGAGACCGAAGGCAATCTGTACACGCTGCATCTGTGCACAGTAAGGAGCTCTCTGCTACAAGCACTCTGTGCGTCATTTCTACTGAAGAGCACTCTGGTACACGCTACTTGTTACTGAGGAGACTCGGTACAAGCTGCAGCTCTTACTGAAGAGCACTCTGGTACAGCGTACTCTTTACTGGGAGCACTCTGGTACAGCGCTCTTTACTGAGGAGCACTCTGGTACACTACGCTCGCTCTTGACTAAGCAGCACTATTGGTACAGCAGCTCGTTACTGAAGGCACCTGACAGCTACTCTTTACTGTGGAGCACTCTGGTACAGCTACTTCTTTACTGAGGGAGAGGCCACTACTGGTACAACGCTGGCTCTTGACTGAGGAGACACTCTGGTACAGCTACTCGTTACTGAGGAGCACTCTGGTACAGCTGCTCGTTTGACTGAGGAGCACTCTGGTACAGCTTGCTCTTGATGAGGAGCACTTGGTAGAGCTGCTCTTGACTGTGGACGCACTCTGGTACAGCAGCTCGTTACTGAAGGCACTCTCGGTAACGAACGTCTACTCTTTTACTCGAGAGAGCACTCTGGTACAGCAGCTCTTTACTGTAGATAACTCTGGTAGAAGCCTTCTTTGACTGAGGAGCACTCGGCAGCGAAGCTACTCTTGACTGAGGAGCACTACGATGGTACAGCAGCAGCTCTTTATGTAGTATTATACATGGCCCCCAGTACCAATTATAGCAAACCCGACCACACTCCTCTGCTCTCTCCTCTCTCTCTCCCGCTTCTTCGAAGAGAATTCTTTTTCCGTCTTCACGTCTCTTCTTCTCTCCCTCTGTCTTCCTACGTGCTTCTCTCTCTCAAAAAGTCTCTGCTCCTTCTCGACCTACATCACGATCTCTTCGAGTCTTCCTGCTTTTCCCGTCTCTCTTCTCTCTCTCCTCTCTCTTCTCTCTCGTCTTCTCTCTCTCGTCTCTCTCCCTCAGACTCTCTCTCTCTCTTCTCTCTCAGTCATCTATCCACTCTCTCATCATATTTCTCCACATCTCCTCTCTCTTTCTCTTCTCCTCTCTCTTTCTGCATATCCGTCTGTTTGAATTGAGAGTGTAGAATTC
Source organism: Salvelinus sp. IW2-2015 (assembly GCF_002910315.2). Taxonomy (NCBI): domain Eukaryota; kingdom Metazoa; phylum Chordata; class Actinopteri; order Salmoniformes; family Salmonidae; genus Salvelinus; species Salvelinus sp. IW2-2015. Next base: position 10,114,277 of record NC_036853.1, read on the forward strand.
AAATTCATCTTTCTATGCTATTGTCCGAGTCTAGAATCGGAGTACGAGCTGTCGTTCTCTCTTCTAAATCTCTCTTCGGGCTCGTCTCTCTCTCTCCTAAGTCTCTGACTTAACTCTTCTAGTTTCCTTCATAAGCATGTGCACTGACCACAAAAGGGGCGCCACTTCCTAGCAAGTAATATTTCACACTAACGTCCAGTAGTGGTTTTTCCAGTAGAGTGGGCAAGGAGGGGTTGGAACGGTGTGAGCAATAGTTAATGTCTGGAGGCAACTAGGCCTTGGTATGTGAAGGCGGGGGCATCCTAGTTTTAGTATACAGACAGGGGCAGGGGGGTATTTTTTAACTCATTTCTTTTCCTTCCAGGGCTTTCACCACTTCTGAACAGAGACAGGTGAAAAGGAGAACTGGTGAAGGGTGCACGAGGGGTGTCAGGTACAATTTTTAGGGGTCAATTTATAACTTGGCTTTATACTGCCTGCGTTAAAAATGCTGGTTTAAGGCTTTAGAATGGAGGTTCTCTCAGTTACAATCTGTGTGTCACCAAATTGTTTTAGGAAAGCTGTTTATTCTTTTCTGCACATCCAAACGTTTCACTACTTGCCAAATTTTGGATGGATTATTAAATTTTGTGAAGTTGAAGCTTCAGGTAGTGGTCTGCTTTCAATTTACGGATGCATAGCAGCCACACCATATTTCGAAGACGTTAAAAGCCATCCAATGCATTGCCAAACCAGTCCCTCTTAGTTTAGGCCCACATAGCATTTCGTTCCCTTATGATTTTTGTAAGTTCCTTAGTAAACAAGGGTTCTCTCTGCCTTATTCCTGCATTTTTTAAAAGGGGCTGCCTATTGCTACTCTGGAATGCGTTTGTTGGAAGTAAGAAAAGGGCTAGTTGAACATCAGGGATTATTCCATTCTATTTCATTCAATTGCTAGATCATATGTAAAAACCTTGAATATCAAACCGCTTCGCAGTTCTTTTCGTAATAACACGTGGAGATTTCTAGGAATTTTTACGCATCTCTCAACGGCATAGCACAGTGATTCACTTATGTCATTTGGGCCAAATACAGAACATTAAAACGATGAGGGGAGTATTGGTTAAGACCAAATCAATTCAAGGAGGATTTCAGAGGATATTTTATATTCAACTAGTTACATGCTGCTTGACAATCTGAGTGAAGATTGGTAGGTATTTGTGTTACTAGAATATATTCAGTTTGATACAGAGCTAACTGTTCATAAGGCCGTTAAACATGTTGAGGGGGCACAGGAGGTGGTGCTCACTGGTACCTGTATCTTTTCAAGTCTCATATCTCCACTTTGGACTTCTTTGTATGGACGGCGCCACATGCCAGGCTTGTATAATAACATCACGCGGAGCAAGTCAAACTAGCCGAATTGAGGCCACGATAATATATACTACATGCTCGATACACAATATTGAGCATAGAGCTCCACAAATCATCCATCACACGACGCACGGCAACTCAGACATGTCATGTGGATCGATGAGTCCTAATAAAGTGCAAGTGTCATACGAACGAAGACTTTATTAAATTGATAAAAGCAATAGATGGAATAGGCCCCTAGAGGTTCTCATCGGTGGACATCACTCAGCACACCGGGAGCTGGTCAGGGGGAACTACCACACGGTGCCAACTGGAGGGCTCATTGGCTGGGGCTCACTGACCAATTCAGGAAATATCAGCCTCGAGAGATATGCAATACTTGATATTCCATGTACAGTCCTAGGATTATAATACGCTAAACAGCAAGGGAGATTTACAAGGTAGGGACAGACCCACCGATAACCTTGTCTGTTTACAGTATAAGCGAAACACCCATTCTTTTCCCTTAGAACATAGATCAAAACCACATTCTGAACCACAGAATTACTCTCTAAGAACTCGCGATCTGACGGATTAAACAAACCTATTGGGTAGCCATATTGTATGTATTGGTTTTGTGCCTTAAATGGTGAGGGACCATATATTTTTTGTCTGGTAAATTTGTGCAAAACGTTTCAATTAACGCATCTAAGGGAACATTTGTCTATATTAAAGCCCAAGGTTTTCAAGAAGCATAAATCATAGTATTGCTCGGGTCGGGCAATCTATCAGTCCACATATATTTCACCATATAACATGTTCTATTTTTCCGGGGCTAAACAAACAGATACACAGAGTAGAGCCATTCAGCGTAAATGTTTTTATCACCATTATCACTCAGTGACAGAAAACCCTTCTAGAGCGCTACTTCACTCCTACTGCACTACACATACTTAATCATCGGTCTAGGTTGTTGTGTGTATAAGAATGACTCACGAGACCTGGCATATAGACTGGGGGTATCGGAATATTTATTTCAAGAAAAATGAATTAAATTTATTTGGAATTGTGAAGGCTAGAAGAAATCTTTTTTTTCCAAAGGTGGGCTTCTACAAGCAGATAATGGAAAGGGTTCTAAAGATGAGAGAGAGTCTACTAACATTCTGTGGGAGTACGAGACAGCCTTGAGGGGGGCGAGAATCCATAGTCACACAGAGTCTATAAAGCCATATTTCAGGAGAATGTGTAAAGTTCGCTAGAGTATATCGTTAGGGAATTTTATGACTATGACTAAAACAATGTCTACATTTAGATAAAACTATAACTCTGAATTGAACTCTGCATGGTATTATTATATATCTGAATAATAATGTTAATTCAATCAGGAGGGATTATGGTAGTATGAAGCAAGGAGGATAAAAACAACCAATTTCCAACTTAGTTTAGAGGGAGATTTTGTGTGCTGTGGGTTCATAAAGGTAATGCAAAAAGGGTGTTAACTATGGTTGAACTGACCGCAACCTTAGCCTCGAGATGTTTAGATAAGGCAGTAGTACACTTTTTAGGTCTTCCATTTTGGTGAGTGTCTGCTAAGTGGTAATAAATTATCAGTGGAGCCTTCCGGAGAATCAATGAGTGTCGGTGTTGGTGTGTCGTGTGTGCGCTGGGAAAGTTTGGTTAATGAACTTTTGAACCATGTTTAATCCTTGGTCAATGATGAGGAGATTTTTTTCTGTATACCAATGACGTCATATCTTGGTATATAAACTTGTTGTTTATGGTTAAATGGGAGCGTGCTCCGGAATAAATACTATTATTGCTACTTTTAATAAGATGTAATCCTGTCTATTTTTATGTTAATAAGTATCTTTACAAAATTCTTATAAATAGACCGATTGGGATTTTATTATTAGTACCATAAAGGAATTTATGATTTCTCTGACTGGTAACGGGTCCTGGACCTGTTTTTATGTTGGTTTTTTGGTATGTGTTTATGGTCAGGGCATTGGTTTTGGGTGGCAAGTCTATGTTTATTGTTTCTATGTTGAGTTTTGGTTGGCCCTGGTATGGCTTTAATTAGAGCGGTGTTTTGTGTTTCTCTAATTAGAGTCATATTTAGGTAGGGTGTTCTCACTGTTGTTTGTGGGGTGATTGTCTCTGTGTCGTCGAATGTATGGTTACCATACGGGACTGTTTGGCTGGTTCGTTTATTTTGAATGTCGGGTCTGTTTCCTGTCGCGTGAGTTTACAATTTAGTTATGTAAGTTTATGTTCAGGTTGTTCGGTCAATGGTCGTTTTCTTGTTTTGTTTTATTTGAAAGTGTTTTGTTTGTGTTGCCGTTCGTGTTCAATAAAAGATGCGCTTATTTCCCCGATGCTTGCATTTTGGGTCTGATTGATCTCTCTCCTCTCCTCGTCCGAGGATGAGGAGAGCGACAGGCCCTACAGAATCACCCACCACGCTAAGGACCACAAGCGGCAAAGGGCAAATGCTCAACGAGCAAAAGGACATCCTGGATTGGGGAGGAGATCCTGTGACGGTAGAGAACCCTGGGCTCAACCAGGGAATACTGCCCGGCCCCAAAGCTGAGCTGGAGGCCAGCGAAAGCAGAGAGGCGGCGATATGAGGAGCTAGCGGCGGAAGCAGGAAAAAGATCTGGGGCTACACTACGTGGGAGGAGATGGACAGTATGGTCGATCGACCAGGGCGAGTGCCGGAGCCCGCCTGGGATTCTCTGGCGCGTGCGAGGAGGGATACCGGCGGAATGGAGGCAGCACAGACGACGGGTAGGAAGCCTGTGAGTAAACCCGCAAAAATTTCTTGGGGGGGGGCTAGAAGGAGAGTGGCGAAGTCCGTAGGAGACCTGCGCCCACTCCTGTACTTACGTGGAGAGCGAGAGTACGGGCAGACACGGTGTTTACGCAGTAGAGCGCACAACCGTCGCTTCCTGTACGTGTGGGATAGCCCGGTGCGGGTTATTCACCTCCCGATGGCAGGGCTAGATTGAGTCCATTGAGCCGGGATGTCATGAAGCCGGCCCTACATATCTGGGCCAACGAGTACTCTCCCTCGGGCCGGGCATACCTCTCTCTCTCTCTCTCTCTCTCTCTCTCTCTCTCTCTCTCTCTCTCTAACTCCTAGTCCTAACATGCTGCCACAGGCACTGCAGTAATATTTCAGTGTTCCAGTTGTGGCACGGTGGAACGTATAACAACCGTGCATCACAATAAAACTTCATAAGCGTAAACTGCAGAGTGGTGCATATACCTTTCTCTCCTTTGACTTCTTTTATGACGCCGCCAGGGCTTTGTATAATAACATCCGACAGTCCTGGCCACAGATATAAACCCATTAGAGCTCCACAATCCACAAACCTACTTCATTGTCATCTCAATGAATCAACAGAGCTTATTAAAGAAAAGAATAGCCCTGCCCTCTGGACTCCCCGAGCTGTCAGACTACACACGGCTCCAACTGAGAGCTCATTGGCTGCTCACACCAATTCAGGAAATATCAGACTCAGAGTCATTCAGACTCCCAGGATTAAACCAAGGGWTTTAAAGTGGCACCCTGGACGCTTCTTTCTTAGACATGATCAATCCTGAACCACACTAGTAGCGTTAAACATGGATGTCTGTTGCTAAATGTGAGACCTTGGCAAAACGTTTCAATTAACGCATCTCAGACAAGCATCTGTTGCTAATACAAGCATCAATCATTTAATGCTAAAAAAACAGATACAGTGCCTTCAGAAAGTTTTCACACCCCTTGACTTTTCCCACATTTTGTTGTGTTACAGGCTGAATATAAAATGAATTAAATTGAGATTGTGAAATCTTTCCAAAGGTGCTTCTACAAAGTATTGACTCAGGGGTGTTAAGACTTCTGTAAATGAGATACATTCTAGTTTGTTTAGAGTGTCCCAGTCCAGAAATGGTTTTTCTTACAGAGGAAACAGAAACACAATCTCCTGGAGAAAAATGCCAAGGTCCCGTTTTCTGTTCTATTCCACCTCTCCAGCTCCTTTTCCCCATTCCCCTCCTGCCACACACGTACACAAATACATACACACATACATAAATTCTAACGAGGCCCACTCCCTAGACTGCAAGGTCTCCCAACCTGCCATCACCGATTGGTTTCTCGCTGACCGGTCCCCTCCCCTCTTGCCACCCACACAAACACAGCCTTGAATTAATCAGCCTTTGAAGCAGGCAGGTGGGAAATCAGGCAAGGCCGCGGTTGATGAGCAGGTGGATGGGAGACTGCGTGTGTGTGAAGCCTGGTGACCGGCACGGCAAGGGGAGGCGAGGAGAACAGCACAGTACCGTGGCAAGCCAGCCTCATTTCCACCGGTCGGCTACTCTCCCCGGCACACACAGCCCCGGCCATGCAGCTACCGCCCAGCACCTCACACATCCCATTACAGCTGAGCCCCGGCACACACAGCCCCGGCCATGCAGCTAC
>NC_036853.1:10123475-10125095 GCF_002910315.2 Salvelinus sp. IW2-2015
GGGATTGTGTGAACGATGTGGGATTTGCTATGATGCTGAGCTGTGTGGTGTGTGGAGTGTGTGAATTCAATCTCTGGTGGACTGGTGTAGGGGCTAGTTCTGACACCAAGACTGGTGTAGGGGAAAGCTCTGACACCAACTGTCTCCCCTGATAGGTCGCGTCTGTCACATTGCCACTGTTAAATGTTCTAAGAACGAACTAGGCAGTGTGGGGAAATCATTAAGTCATTTWAAAAAGTGTTTGAAAACAGTCTAGGGACGCCCATGCTTGTATTTAGTGGCATTAATGTCAACCCACTGGGCACAGACGTCAATTCAAAGTCTATTCCACGTTGGTTCAACGTAATTCGTTGAAATGACGTGGAAACAACGTTGATTCAACCAGTGTGAAACTATCTGATATTGTGATTATCTGTCCCACAACACAGGTACACACACACAGACTTCAAAATAATGTCGTGGAAATACTAATCAATAATGAAGAGAGATAAGGTCAATCACCAATCAGGATATTACTTTATTCAAAATGTATTAATAACATCGATGAATTATTGCAATAATGAAGCTAGTCGACAAACCACCCCTAGATGATTTGTTGAGAGCACAACGAGCGGATTTGAGCCACAGCATTTTATAGCAAAGTTCATCCTCCTGAATGTTCAAGACAAACAACAGATGCATGGAATGGGTCACTAGGTTAGGATTTGTATGAAAGATATAATAACTCACAGCAGACTGTATATGCTGTAAAGACTGTTCTCGTTGAAGGTAGAAACCAGGGTCTGGCCAACTTAACAAGGTTCCTCTCATAATTATCCATACACGAGCCATCTCCCCCTGGTACCTTCCAGTCAGACACGAGCCATCTCCCCCTGGTACCTTCCAGTCAGACCGGAGCCATCTCCCCCTGGTACCTTCCAGTCAGACCGGAGCCATCTCCCCCTGGTACCCTCCAGTCAGACCGGAGAAATCTCCCTCACATGAATGGAATATTGCTGGTTGGGTTTATCACCTAAGGCATCGTACATCTACTGTCAGCATGAATCCCCAGAGGCCCACTCTCAGTTCACACAGACACAATATAGTTCTAACAACCCCCTATTCTGTTGCATAAACAACCATTTGATGCAATAACGGTATTAAAACATAATGTTGTAATTTCACCCACAACAATAAACACTACTGTATACAGTACACAATTACACACACACAGACCAGTGATGTGAGCGGTGTGATCACCACAAGCTGCCATGTCCACATGTTTTTCACAACACCCCTACACACTTCTCTCTGTAGCCACAGAGGACCCTGAGATGATGGAAGCATACTGTATGCACCTGGACAGCTGTCAGCGCATCTCCCACTGTCTAGCCAAACCTAACCACACACACACTCTCCCCTCCCTGAGGCACTTTCCCTCTCTATCTTTCTCTCTCTCACTATCATAACCCTCTCCTTCCCTCTCTCACTATCATAACCCTCTCCTTCCCTCTCTCACTATCATAACCCTCTCCTTCCCTCTCTCACTATCTTAACCTTCTCCTTCCCTCTCTCACTATCTTAACCCTCTCCTTCCCTCTCTCACTATCATAACCCTCTCCTTCCCTCTCTCACTATCTT
>NC_036853.1:10130711-10134947 GCF_002910315.2 Salvelinus sp. IW2-2015
CATAACTCTCCTTCCTCTCTAATATCTTTCTCTCTCCTTCCCTATTCTCCATCTTTCTCATTCTCTTTCCTTTCTTTCTTCTCTTTCTTTCTTTCTTTCTTTCGTTCTCTTTCCTTCTCTCTCTTTCTCTTTCCAATCTTTCTCTCTCTCTCTCTCTCTCTGTCTTTCCTATCCTCTCTCTTTCGCTTTTTTTCTGCGGCCCCTAAGCTCGGGAAATGGGGGCTCTTGCGGGGGCTCTCTTTACAACGCGCACTACCGGGTCTACGGTATATATGGGTCTATCTGAACCATTGGTCCCGCATACAGAAAGGTAACGGTATTTCTCTAGGCAATGCAGGGAAGGTGATGGATACTAGAAGTCTATGTGGTTGCACCAAGGAAGAGTGCCGGGACGAGAGGGATATGAGGTGGGGGGCAGGATGGTGATATTCTGTTCATGCAGAGAGAGAATGCAGGTTAGAAATGTTCGGCTCAGCGGGGTCGAGATTGGGAGGGGGAGGGAGAGAGAGGAGGGAGAGAGCAGTCTTTCGTCGACAGTCGAGAGGGGGGAATCGTGGACTTGAATGGTACGCATGAGGGGTACAGGGGAGCGGCTTGTCAATAGTTCTCGAATTATCATCTTGGTGTGTCCGTGTTCCTCGCTCCCGAAGGGGAATAGGGAAGATCCAGCGGCGTTCCACAGTTATTCTCGAATGGACGGCGTCCGGTCGGAAGGTTTCCCATGATGGCAGACGAGAAAGAGTGGTATAGTACGGAGATTCCGGATAGACGGAGGATAGAGAGGGAGGAGAGGGGAGATTGGCGGATGGAGGGGGAAAAGAGGGACAGGGGAAGGGAGCTAGAGGGATGAGGAGTGCGAGCGGGTTTGGCTGGGAAGAAGCAAGATTAGATAAGAGAGGTGAAATGGAAATTATTTTTGTTCAAAGAGCGATTGAGGAGAAGAGGCGATCTTAAGGATGACGATAGCGCGATCGAGATGATGTCGGAGGAGGAGAGAGAGTCGGAAATTCTGTATTATGAGAGAGGTGAGGGAAGCGGAGACAGAGTTGGAGAGTTGAAGTGTCTATTGTTTACGACGTACTATGGATCCAGGAAGAGTTTACTTCTGATTATTCGTTATCCGAGAACGATGGAGAGATGTGGGGAGAGTAGGAGATGGGGGCCCAGAGTCGAATGCTCAGAGGAGAGCTGAAAGTCAGGGGAGGAGGGGATGGAGAGGATAGCTCAGTCGCTGTGTCTCATCAGGATCTTTTCCCTCTAACTCGGTATAAGATGTGAGACAGAGTGGGGGAAAGTTAGAGTCGTTCTTGAGAGAGGAGGAGAAGTGTGAGTCGGTCGCAAATGTCGAGAGAGGGTGGAGGAAAGATTTGAGAGTGGCGAACGAGAAGAGTACGGGGAGAGGAGTCTGGGGAGAAAGTCAGGTCAGACGCAGTAAGAAGGGATCAGTGAGATGGTACGCTTCGAATGAAATGGATGAGAGAGAAGAAGGATCAGCGCTAGAGACGGGTCCTTTCTGAGATCTCGTTATGTCTCGATGTCTCGGGCGAGTAGGGAAGATAGGGAGAAATGTATCCTGGTCAGAGAGGTGTCATCCTGTCGCTTGCATCTCTATATTTTTTGCAGTATCTCAGGATTAGAGAAGCGAAAGAGGAGCAGGAAAGATAGAGAGGGCCGAGAGAAGAGAGGAGAGGGCGCAGAATCGTCAGGTCGGGGAGAGAAGCGTCCCTCTCTTTCCCTCTCTTATCTTCTCTTTCCTTCTCTTTCCTTCTCTCTCTTTCTCTTTCCATCTTTCTCTCTCTCTCTTTCCCTCTCTCTCTCTTTCCCTCTCTCTCTTTCCCTCTCTCTCTTTCCCTCTCGATCTTTCTCTCTTTTCCCCACTCTCTCTATCTGTCTCCTCTTTCCCTCTCTCTATCTGTCTCTCCCTTTCCCTCCATCTTTCTCTCTATTTTCCCTATATTTTTCTTCTCTCTTTCCCTCTCTCTTTCCCTCTCTCTTTCCCTCTTTCTTTCCCTCTATCTTTCTCTCTGTTTCCCTCTCTATCTTTCTTCTCTCTTTCCCTCTCTCTCTCTGTCTCTCTCTTTCCCTCTATCTTTCTCTCTCTTYCCCTCTCTCTCTATATCTCTCTCTCTATCTGTCTCTCTATCTTTCTCTTTCTCTTTCTCTCTCTATCTTTCTCTCTCCTTCCCTCTCTCTATATCTGTCTCTCTCTTTCCCTCTCTCTGTCTTTCTCTATCTTTCCTTCTCTCTGTCTCTCTCTCTTTCCCTCTATCTTTCTATATTTCTCTTTCCCTCTCTTTCTATCTTTCTCTCTTCCCCTCTCTATCTTTCTCTCTCTTTCCCTCTATCTTTCCTTCTCTATCTGTCTCTCTCTTTCCCTCTCTCTATCTTTCTCTATCTTTCCCTCTCTCTCTCTGTCTCTCTCTTTCCCTCTCTATCTGTCTCGCTTTCCCTCTTTCTCTGTCTCTGTCTTTCCCCTCTATCTTTCTATCTTTCTCTCTCTTTCCCTATCTCGCTCTCTTTCCCTATATTTCTATCTTTCTATCTCTCTCTCTCTTTCCCTCTCTCTATCTTTCTCTATCTTTCCCTCTCTCTCTCGCTCTCTATATCTGTCTCTCTTTCCCTCTCTCTCTGTCTCTGTCTTTCCCTCTATATTTCTCGCTCTTTCCATCTCTCTCTATCTCTCTCTCTCTATCTGTCTCTCTATCTTTCTCTTTCTCTCTCTATCTTTCTCTCTCCTTCCCTCTCTCTATATCTGTCTCTCTCTTTCCTTCTCTCTGTCTCTCTCTCTTTCCCTCTATCTTTCTATATTTCTATTTCCCTCTCTTTCTATCTTTCTCTCTTTCCCTCTCTATCTTTCTCTCTCTTTCCCTCTATCTTTCCTTCTCTATCTGTCTCTCTCCTTCCCTATCTCTCCATCTTTCTCTCTCTTGCCCTCTCTTTCCCTCTCTTATCCTCTCTTTCCTTCTCTTTCCTTCTCTTTCCTTCCAGGAGAGAGAGGATACGGATATGAGGAGAGTCCAATGTACCACTGAGAAAACCAAGACTATTACAACCAAGATGGATAAGTCTACTATCTACTATAGGAGAGTCCATTACACTGAAAACAGCTATACTTAACCAAGATGGTAGTCTACTATTCTACTATGGAGGAGAAGTCCATACCACTTGAAAACAGCAGTATTACAACCAGAATGGTTAGTCTACGTGATCTGACGAATATAGAGCAGTCACGAAGTAACCACTGAAAAAACAGCTAATACAACCAGATGGTAGTTCTACTATCTACTATAGGAGAGTGGCCATACCACTGAAAAAACAGACTATTACAACCCAGAATTGGTCAGTGGGTTACTAATGCTGTGACGGTATATAGAGAGGAGTCACTACCACGAGAAACAGACATATTACAAACAGGAAATTGGTAGTCTTACAATCTACGTTTATAGGAGAGTCGCGATACCAGGCGGTGAAAAAACAGATACGATATACAACCAGAGGTAGCTCTACGTATCCTTCAGAGATAGTAGGGAGAGTCGCATACACTGGAAGAACAGCATGATACACCAGAGTGGATAGATCTACTTATCTACTGGGGAATAGGAGGAGGAGTCGCGATACACACTGAAAACAGGACTATACAACCAGATGCGATAGGGCTACTATCTACGGTATAGAGAGTCCGAGTACCAACTGAGAAAACAGCTATACAAGAGGCGAGCATGGTAGTCTACTATCTACTATAGGAGAGTCAACATACACTGAGAAACAGACCTAATACAACACAGATGGATAGGAATCTACTAAAATTCTTTACTATATTGGAAGAGGTCCACATACACTGAAAGCGAACAAAAATATCAAACCAGATTGGTAGGGTCTACATAATCTACGATATAGGAAGAGTCAACATAACCAAACTGAAAAACAGCATGAATGAACAATCCAGATGGTTAGTCTACATATCTACTAGTAGGAGAGTCTGGCATACCACTTGAAAAAGCTGATACAACCAAGATGGTAGTCTACTATCTAATATAGATGAGAGCCATACCACTTGAAAACAGCATATACAACCAGAGTTGGTAGGTCATACTAATCTCAGCAATGGATAGGAGAAGGTGCAAAGCGAATACCACTTGAGAAAACGAGGTTATAACAGAGCCAGATAGGCATAATCTTATCTATCTAACTAGTAGGAGAGTGCCAGTAGCCGAGCGTGAAAACAGCAATAGTAAC
>NC_036853.1:10140068-10140490 GCF_002910315.2 Salvelinus sp. IW2-2015
TCTCTCTCTTTCCCTCTCTCTCTATCTCTCTCTCTCTCTCTGTCTCTCTATCTTTCTCTTTCTCTCTCTATCTTTCTCTTTCCTTCCCTCTCTCTCTATCTGTCTCTCTCTTTCCCTCTCTCTGTCTTTCTCTATCTTTCCTTCTCTCTGTCTCTCTATCTTTCCCTCTATCTTTCTATATTTCTCTTTCCCTCTCTTTCTATCTTTCCCTCTCTATCTTTCTCTCTTTCCCTCTTTCTCTGTCTCTGTCTTTCCCCTCTATCTTTCTATCTTTCTCTTTCTTTCCCTATCTCGCTCTCTTCCCCTATATTTCTATCTTTCTCTATCTTTCCCTCTCTCTCTCTCTGTCTCTCTCTTTCCCTTTCTATCTGTCTCTCTCTTTCCCTTTCTATCTGTCTCTCTTTCCCTCTTTCTCTGTCTCT
>NC_036853.1:10140495-10149508 GCF_002910315.2 Salvelinus sp. IW2-2015
TCCCCTCTATCTTTCTATCTTTCTCTCTCTTTCCCTATCTCTCTCTCTTTCCCTATATTTCTATCTTTCTATCTCTCTCTCTTTCCCTCTCTCACTGCACCACATACATCTACTTTCTAGCCCAGTCACAGCCATCAGGGCGTGCTACTCATTTCTGCCGCAAATGTCTTCCTGGGAACTCAGGACATTGTGGTGAGCAATTCCTGATGAGCCCGTGAAAGGCCAGACAGCATTATGAGGGAGTGTGTGCAGGCAGGGAAGAGGGTAATGGTGGCCCTGAAACACAGTCACCTGTAAGGGTTCTTGTATACACCTTGAATATGTACTATACATTCATGTTGACTATCTGCTTATGCACTGTCTATATTGATTTGGTTTCACATTGATCAGATGGCAATCACATGACACACCTTTAAGTGGGGGGACAGCCGGCAGTGAAGGAGTTAACGACGATCATAACTCCTCTCCTGGGGGATCCTAGTTTACATTCATTACACCATAGCCCCGGGCAAACTGCATATCAAGCAGTATTACAAACAACCAACTGGCATATCTACTTACCATCAGCGCAGAGTCGCGGGTTGTTTCTGAAAGAAGTCTGGATGGCTGTTTGACTGGCTGGCTGGTGAGAGGCCGCTGAGCAGAGAGAAGCTTTTCCGGCCCACAGAACACACAACCCACAATGCACTTCACACAGCCATCCTGCTACACTACTGGATATCTACTACACACATGTTCTCTCTGTTTCCATCTCTCCCTTTATCATTCCCCTCTATCTCTCTCTCCTTTTCTTTCCATGGCCCTGTCTCTCAGTGGCGACCCGTCATTCAGGGCAGGTGGGGCTGTTTTCAGCACCAAACTTTTAGGTAAAAAAAAAGGGGGGGGGGGCTTGCCTGTTTTGCTTGTTATTTTGGCATTAATATGTGTCACATATCAGTTTGCAAACAATGTCAAAATAAAAAATATAGGCCCTAACAGTTTGTGGGCACCGTTTATCACTGTTAGAGTGCAATTCATTTATTGTTTAGTGTTGTGTCGTGTATTGGCTTTGCTGGCATGCATCCCAAATTATTTTGTTTTCCCCACCAAGACGTACATGCTAAAATTGCCACTGGGGCCTACATAAAGCTGTCCCAACAGCAGAGTCCCAACAACTTACCACCGCTACACCTGGCTTTCAGCGGAGCCTTGTCTGGCATCGAAACAGTTCATTCAGCCTTATTTACTGCCTTTTAAAAAACATAGCTGATATGGCAGAATTGCATAAACAAATGTGGTTTCTCGTTACAATAGAGATGTACAAACTATGGCATAAGGGGACGACAAGCGGATAAGAGGTAATCCGTAATTTTGATTAAGAAATTAATGAGCAAGCTAGGATGGACGTAGTCAATAAAACTATTTGTTCAGCACTTTTGAAATGTACAGCGACAAAATTCAGAACATAGGCCGTTCTTACAGTGTACTCCCTGTACAACAAGTCAGAACTGTAGGATAAATAAAGGGGGCATATAAACAGACAATGAAAGCTCTTAGAATATTCAATGATTACATTTCTCAATAACAGGTTTTAGGCTATTTGTGCACCACCAAGTTAGAACAGTAGGCAAAATTAAGAGGTGAAAATAGAACAAATTATTAGGATGAGGCACATTGAACGGCATTTGGGTCTTTGCGTGTCAAAAAAGATACACGTCATATAACACTATTTGACGCGTTAAATGAGCTTTTAATTTGACACGTCAAATAACACAATTATATTATAGAATGTTGTGTGTGCTGAATTTGCATGTGCAATCCAAGCACCACCAATACCACTACTATCAGTAGCACTGTCAAAGCTGTACAAAAAAGTAGCCAAACAAGAAAACACCGGACCATGAACAATGTGTTTATAATACCGCTTTGGTGAAAATAGACCAACTTATTAGGGTGAGGCACATGGGCTACTAACAGCTTACTACACAATATACACTTAGTATTACTTTCTTAGCTACAGTATTCACATCTCTCTTGCATATTACATCATCTATGCAGCAGCATACAAGACATTTTTGGACTCACCTTGTGAGCAGGCTAACGTTAGTAGTTTCTTTGCAGTTAGCCACTGATTCCTTCCAAACCACTCATTGTCGAATTTGCAATTTACAACTTGTTGTGTAATGTTTATGTACAATGGCCGATGAGCACCGACACGTTTTATCTATAATTTCTCTTCGTATGACAAGGATTGAAAAGGATTTGCCAGTAGATTGTCGACTTGATGACAACTGATGATGACTCTTAGCTAAGACTTTGAAAGTAAGATGTTGACATGATCAGTCCAGTCAAAGCTACTGTAGCTATAACGTGATTTGATGTCATTCTATCTGTGGCCAGAGACCTTGAGCCTTCTTGGATGGGCACTACTAATATTAATCTATGGCATATCCCAAGGGGCTAACATTTTCGAGCTCTAAGCTTAGAATTGGGGATGACGTACTGTCCCATGAGTGACAGAAAACTGAGCCAATCACGACAGAAAACTGAACCAATCAGGTGCAACGCTCTGTATTTTCCGCTGGCTGCCCCAGCACCACAGAAAACACTGATCTAGGCTGAAACACCTGCATTTTGGAGCTGCCTTACTCAAGAAAACAAAAAAGAGACAATGTTTGTATGCGGCTTTATTAACTCAATGATATATATTTTATTTTTTACATTGTTTGCAAACTGATATGTGACACGTATTAATGCCAAAATAACAAATAAAACAGGCAAGCCCCCACAAAAAAACATATATATATTATTTTTTTTACCTAAAAGCTCTGCCCCAGCTGCCCTGAATGACAACTCATGTATTGTTTCGTGTAGTGTAGTGGCTTTGCTGGCATGCATCCCACATTTTCTGTTTGTTTGCTCCACCAAGATTTCCATGCTAAAATCACCACTGCTGTCTCTCCGTTTCCATAACATGAAMATAGACACACTACTATCAGTTCCTCTCTCCTCTGACTACAGAGACGGAGAACGTCTCTGATGGTTTGATGGTAGCAGTGTGGTATC
Organism: Salvelinus sp. IW2-2015; assembly: GCF_002910315.2. Lineage (NCBI taxonomy): Eukaryota > Metazoa > Chordata > Actinopteri > Salmoniformes > Salmonidae > Salvelinus > Salvelinus sp. IW2-2015. The sequence continues at coordinate 10,143,541 of NC_036853.1, forward strand.
AGTAATGCTACAGTACAGTGGTTGTGTCTGTGATGTCTCTGCAGGCCTGTGTTTCTGCGTTTGCTTTGTGGATTGAGGTAGTGGTTGCTCTAGACAAACGCTGTGTAGCTAGCCACTACACCCCCGACCACCCATCTGATTCTCATTCTCGATGGGCTCTGACACATTTCAACGTCTGCCTGTTCTATTTGTCTGACATGTTATATCTCAGGAAAAGAGGAGGCAGGGGGATCTCAGCGGGGGCCAGAGCAGGGGCCAGGAAACACAGGAGAAGGGGTAACTGTTTCACAGCACTCAGGTGAGAGGGAAGGCACAGCCTCGCTCACCTCTTTGTATTGGCCATGACTAAAAGTGGAACTACAACCCAACGGCGGGCAGTCGAGGGGTTTGATGTATAGAGAAGTACTACTAGAGTACAGTGGAGGATATCAGCGGGAAAGATGGTGGCTGATACAGCGTGAGGATGCATTCTATTTCTGGGGGATTGTATGATGGGGTTGTATGGGTAACGTAGTTTGTCGGATGACATTGATTCGTTGGATGCCTCAATATAAGTGCCCGATTACCATTTTGTGTATTGTAAGTGGAATGTGTCTTCTGGGAAAAAACAGAGCGATGCATAATATAATAAAGATGCATGCAGAGAGAGGAGTTGATTCTCCCTGACATAGCTTGGTGGTCTTTAATATGKTCCATCCTTGTGGATGTTCAATCTTTCAGAGGCCAGATGGTTTGTAGACTGTGTTTTCGCTCCCAGCCTCATGGTACCCCTCATTTATACATTCATCCACATCTTGCCTTTTAATCCCAGTGGTGGGTCAAGCCTGACGGATGCCCTCCCAGGCTGGCAAGGAGGCGCAATTAGCGACTCCACGAGACAGAGGAGACTACTAGTGGGGTGGAATGAGCTGGGAGAGAATCCCCCTCTCTTTAACGCACTGCTAAACACAGTTATAGCCTACCGTGTACGCATCCCTTGGAGTTCTCTCAAATAACAACTTATTTTTTTAAATATTCAAATGCTCTTTAAAAAATATATATAAATAGCCCCTCCACCCTGGAGCTTGGCAAATTTGAAGGATAAAATAAATAACTTGTTTTTTCGGCAGTAATGTTCAAAGTTTGAGGTGTTAGTATTTGGATATTTAATGTGAAACATTCCTTTTGGCTGGGCTCCTTATTTTCTTGTCTTAGATGGCGGTTGGTCTTTCTATCTGTGATGTTCTCCTGTGGAGGTCTGATCTGGTCATGTTGAGCCATGGCTGTGTTCTCGTAGTGAAACCCACGTCTTTCGGATCTTTTGAGGACTTGTTTCGCTCTGGCTTGGCTGACGTCTACGCTAGCTCATTTTTCCTGCTTTCCTTGATAACGCCTTTATCTTGTCTACTATTCTGTTGTTTTCGGCTGCTTCGCTCTAAGGCTTCACTGCTGGCTCTATCTGCTGCTTATCTTGCCTCTAGCATCTAGCGGTCTTCAAGCGACTGGCTTCAGCGATTGGCTCAGTATCTTAGAAGCTATATGCTACGTGTTGCATGGCTTGCGCGTTCATTTCTCGGGTCTTTTCTGCTCTGCTATCGTGCTTTGATCTCTCTATCGGCTGCTTTTACATCTCTTGTTAACTTTCGGCTCGCATTGTTAGGCCTTACTGCTGCTACCTCTCTATTCTACCTCATAGCTCAGTGCTTCTTCATATTGGTCTATCCTAATGCACTTGCTCTTACTAAGCTGGTCTGCTGCTGTCTGTCCTCTGCCTGCTACGCGGCGTCTAAGTATTTTGATCTCTACGACTGGCCTCTGCCTGTTCTATTACCTATTCTCAGTCTACTCTGCTCTTACTATCCTGCTTCTGCTTGATCTATATCTCTGTGCATGCTAACTAAAACTTCATATCTCCTGCTTTAACTCTGCTCTAATTCGACTCGGAGGCTTTGCTGGCTTGTTGCATAGACTGGGTGTGTTAGTCTGCTCTGCTCTACTGGGCTGGACTCTAGGTTGCTACGCTCTTAACTACTCTCCGCGTCTCAGCGCTCTTCTACTGTTTTTGATGCTCGTAATTAAATAGGGTTCTACTATCTTGCTGGGCTTCTTATCTTCTGCTTTCTACTCACTTCGCCTCTAGTACTGCGAGTTGCCATGCGACGATGTCCTTGTCACTGGCTCTGCCGTAGTGGGGGATAGTAGGTATGACTACCCCACACACATACAATGTGTACAAACACAGAGATACGTCGACACCGACGAAACTGGCTGCCATTCCGTTCAAGCACACACACAACATAGGCGATGGAAAACAGTATGAGCATCCTGCAGCACGGCACACACAGCACACACAAGCACTGACACTTTTGTGTTTGACCCTGAATACAAGAACAACATCTTGAAGATACTCGTCACACACTACATCGACCCACGACTTATGCAGTAAGTGTTGGGCGTCATCGCATCTACATTCAACAGCCACTCCACATACACCATACTCACACTACACAGATACAGCTACACTTGCTGTGCAGACTGATATTGGCCTCTAAACTGTTGTTTTATAAATGCAGAACTTATCTCTCTCTCTTTCTCTCTCTCACACACAGTGCACTTTCCCTATGTCCCTCATGCATATAATTTCTGTTTCTAAGTAAACAACAATGACTCACTATGCCTTTTTTTAAACACAAAGAACAAATTAATTGACATTTGATGTCATTGCCTCAGAAAGCATGAGCGAAGTGCATCTGATCAATGCTGGCTATAACAGACACATGAAACAGTTCAAACCAGCCCTTTAAAAGCCTGGATTATTGATTGAATCCTTTTCCAATGTTATATCTGGGGCTGGAGCGGATTGGAGCAGGCTGGTAGGTGGTCGGTGGTGAGTGGTGATGTGGGTTGTGTTGTTCAGATGGCACGGTGGTGAAGCAGGTACAGAGAGAGACTTACCCCTGGCAGTGTTTTCTGTTCATGGAGGGCGTTCTGGGCTTTGATGGCCGACTCACGGGCACAGTAGGTGAGGAACGCACAGCCTGAAAAATAGAGAGGGGGAGGTTGGGGACAGATATTAAAACTAGTTTATCTGAACACTGGGGACTGAACACTGGGGACTGAACCCTGGGGACTGTACACTGGGAAAAGAAAGGACACTAAACATGGAGTAGCAACACTAGCTCAGTCACAGTGCAACAGAGAAGAGTGATCATTTTACCATCCCTAGCCCAGTTACAAAGCACAACAACACTTTGCAACAACACTGTTCACAATCGAATCCCCTCCACCTAACCCACTGGGTCCCCATCAACCTCACTTAGTCTCAGACCCTTGTCAGTCATGAAAAGCAACACCCTGTGAAAGGGAAGTGTCCCTCACAATGACACAGCCAGAGCTGCTACTGGGAGCTGTCCCTCCCTGCAGACAGTCTCAATGCAGACATACACTCTATTTTGTTTCTTTCTTCGGCTGGCTCAGTGATGGATGCTTCCTCTCTCTCTGTGCCTTGCTTTCTCTCTCTTGTATTCTCTTTCTCTCCTCTCTATCTCTCTCTTTCGTCTCTCTCTTTCTCTCTCTCTCTCTCTCTCTTTCTGTGCCCCTCTTTCTCCCTCTCTCTCCCTCTATTTCTCTCTCCCACCCCCAGTGCCATAGATCAGTCTCTCCTTGTCCAAAGCGACTCCAAAAACGACTTACCACACCATTTGCCCAAATTGCACAATTACTTGACCCTTGACAAGCAGAGAGAAAGCCCCAAGAGGAGCGAGAGGGCCAAGGAGGTAGGAGGGAAGGGACGGGAGGAGGGAGGGAGGGGAGGGAGGAGGACGGAGGAGGAGAGTGAACATTGATAATCGCCAGATTAACAAAAATTTGGAAAAGGTCACCACAGAGGTCTGGGAATACATTTGGAAGGGAAAGTGATATACAGTATCTATGAGTCATGGGATGTATGTAAACGAAAACGATGTAAAAGAAGAAAAATACAACTTCCAAGACCACAAACAGGCACATTTTTGTGCGAGGGGGGTCAAACAGAGGGGAAAACATCAAGATATTCATTGTGCAATAAACTTACCAAACAAGTAACACTGGTGACATGACCTGATGAAAACCCAGGCATGTTGAAGCCCTTAGCAGAAACCACTCAGGTCAGAGAGATACCTAAATAATCTCGCATCAGCGTTATTGCTCAATCCACTTACATATTTGCTAAACTGTCAGAGATGATAAACAGATAGTCAGTATCTCATTTGCTCAATTGGAATGTAAACAGAGGATGGAATGAAACCTTCTGTACTAACCACACAACTGTTTACCAGGCTTACAACACAGGCCATGCACTGGACCTTTGCAATGTCCCAATTTGACGTATATCTGACATGGTATCAGCTGCCAAAAAAGTTAATTAATCTGCGCACAAGCAAACGGAAGGGCCCAGAATGGAGAGTATAAGCAAGCGGTTTATTACAGGGCGTGGGAAACTGCTGAAAACCCAGGTTTCAGTAAACGTGGACACCTGAGGCTGCGAGGGAGTACTTGAGAGGACGGATTATATTGTTAGGAATTTGTTTGTTACAGTACAGCACTCCATGCGTTGCTTGCTTCTGAGCTTAGGCCTCGGCTCGCATGGGAAAGCGCAGCCTGCCAGACGCGTGTCCAACATCCAACATCCCCCTGGGAAAGAATAAAGGGAGGAGAGAGAGAGAAAAAGAGAGAGAGAGACGAGAAAAGAAGAAAGCACGGCTGTCCCCTGCATACAATGCTAGCCCGCAGAAAACCTGTTACGGGTCATTCTCGCGCGCTGCCATTCAAATAGGCGGCTTCTGTCCTTGACCCCCTAACCATTGTTTCCCCCGGACATCCTGGCACTGCCAACAGACAGATCCAGCCTTTCGATCTCGCCGCAATAGCTTGAAACCCTCAGCACTGGCGGTTGATGGTTGGGCATCGTGCCCCTTCCTGCCGGGCCATCATGGCCTCCCTGCCTCTCTTCCATTTCACTCAACCTTCACTCCGCATACATTGCCCCTCTCTCTCCCCCTACCTGTCCCCTTTCTCTCCCTCGACTGGCCCACTTGGTCTATGCCTAGCTCTTCACACGTCCACCCATCACCCGGGTGCATATGCCCCCTCTAATCTTTTTCCCTCTCTACCTCCTCTTCTTCGACAGTTCATGCCTAAACACACTTCTGTCAGTTTTTTTAGTGTCTAATATACCGTACTGTTCATTCAGAGATTAGTGTTCAGCTCTCTCTCTCTCTCTCATCTTCCGTCTTCTCTCTCTCTCTCTTCTCTCTCGTCCTCTACTCTCTCTCTCTCTCTCTCTCTCTCTTCTACTCTCTCTCTTCGTTCTCTCTCTCTCTTCGTCTCGCCTACTCACTCTCCTATAGTGATGCCTTGGCCCCTCCCTCCTACTGTATCGCCAACCAAGACCCATCGTGTAGCTGTTACACCTTTGGCTGGCTTGTCAGTTTCGATATTATCCTCCTCTCATTCCCTGGCCTGCCCTTCCCTAGTCAATCTCTGTTGCGTCCGTGGTCTAGCAATAGCTCACACAGCACTGCCCCACAAGACAGCTTTAGTGCAGTCTCTTTAGATAGTTGTACCCATTACAAAGCCATTTCCCATCCATAATGCTCCGAACCTATTCTCAGCAGCCATTTTTTCTCTACACCAGGTGACAGCATCCAGTGCTGGAAGACAGGAGGGAAAGGGAGGAACCTAGTCAGTTGGTACACTGAATGCACTTCTAAACTGAAATGTGTCTTCAAGCATTATACCCAACCCCCAGAGACGAACCAGCGGCTATGTTCTAATTGTCCACTCAGTTACACCACTTGCCACCAGAAAAATGAGGATGGTATTCAAGTAGGCTGCTGTGGCGGTCATCGAATCTTCATTCCCAGCGTTGATTGTCAACAAATAACTGGTCAGTCTCATGGTATTACACGTTAAGTTAACATAAAAATTTGCATCTTCCTGGCCCACAGCA
>NC_036853.1:10149533-10152123 GCF_002910315.2 Salvelinus sp. IW2-2015
GTGTGGAGCCAGGAAGATGCAAATTTTTATGTTAATTAACGTGTAATACCATGAGACTGACCAGTTACTTTTGCTTGACAGATCAACAGCTCGGATGAAATTCAAGACCGCCAGGCAGGCCTAGCTTGATCCATCCTCAGTTTTTCTGGTGGCAAGTTGGTGTAACTAGTGGACATTAAACATAGCCGCTGGTTCGCATCTTGGGGGTTGGGATAAATCTTGAAGACACATTTCAGTTGAAGTGCATGTCAGTGTACCAACTGACTAGGTATCCCCTTTCCCCCTTCTCTCCAGACTGATGTGTCACTGGTGTGAGTAGAAATCGGCTGCTGAGAATAGTTCCGTGATGCATATGGATGGGAATGGCTTTGTAATGTACAACTACTAAAGGACTGGCACTTAAAGCTGTGCTTTGGAGGCAGTGCTGGTGTGAGCTATTGCTAGACCACGGACGGAGCAACAGAGATTGACTAGGGAAGGCAGCCGAGGGACAGAGAGGAGGGATAATACGAAACTGACAAGCCAGCCCAAAAGGTGTAACAAGCGTACACATGGGTTTGGTATGGTCGATTACAGTAGGGAGGGAGGGAGGGGGCTCCAGGCATCACTTAAGGAAGAGTACGATGTTACGGCTGAGACGAAGCCGAAGAGAGAGAACGAAGAGTAGAGAGTGGAGAGGGAGAGAGAGAGAGAGAGAATGCCCCCCACCGCTTGAAACCCCTGCACACAGCTATGCACATGAACTCCGAGGTGAAGTACCACACGCACACACGAACAAGACACTCACACACAGAGACAGAGAGAAATATCACTCCAGCACCATCTGCCAAATAAAGAGCTCCTCCTGCAGGCACTCAGACAGTCCAGAGAAATGAGGAAGATGAGGAGAGAGGGAGAGAGAGACAAAAGAGAGAGAGAAAGAGAGAGAGAGAGACCCAGATAAATACTATTGCAATCATTTCCCCCAGACTGTCTGAATAAATAGTTTTGGTASTGTTATATTAATGAAGTTCATGTGGGTTACCACACACTATCATATTTCTGCCATTTTGGAGACGGTTTATTAGAAGCCATCAGTTTTCGGATCATATTTCAACAGAAAATATATTCAGTGATTGGAAATGAATTAGATGTCTTTACAGRGACAATATTTATATTCATTCCCCATGTTGCATATCACATCACTTGTATCTGTCTATAAATTCCCCACCTCATTCAACTCCTCGCAGCCTGGCTGTATTACAACATGCTCAAGCATGTATTCCCCCTGAGTATTGCTACATAGGCATTCAATAACCCCAGCATTTTCTCCCAGATATTATTTTATTTTACTGTCTTTTCATATAGCCAGGTCAGTGCAGTACAGTAACACAAAAAGAAGGGGGACTTACAGAGTGCAACACAAAAGAAGAGGGACTTGTCAGGCATTGATCCATTGATCGGCCAGGCTGTGTTATGTCCCTATGCCCTGCGGCCCTACACAGCCCTACAGTCTCCCAGCACATCAGGCCTACCTCTAGTCCCTGCTCTCTGAGTCTGTATGTATATTATGGATGGGCAGCGATGGAGTCTGTCTGGGGTCACCACCTCAGTCGTCACTGGCTGACTGTAGCACTGCCTGGGGTCATGGTGCAGCTCTCTTCACACTGCACACCTGGTCCCCGCCAGCCCTAACTTAATGATTTCCAATGGCCACCAAGCATATCACTCTATCGTGATGCTTCTTTCCCCACGTCACATCAGCCCTGTCCCTCTCACTGAGGCTTTACTCAGTTGTTTTTCCGTCTGAGAGACCATGGTGGTATGTGGGGCTGTTTTGTTGTTATTATTCTGTGAAATTGTGTTGTTAGTCTTTTGGACACGCGCCACCCCCATCTCTCACTGAGCAGGGCCTCGTTTGCATATTACAATCACAAACACTGCCCAAGTTGGATTTATTTGTTAATGTGTAACACATACAGCATTGAGAATAAATTAATAACAACCACAATGCCAACAAACAAAGGGGAACATGAACTCCATTTAAATGTGCTTCTATGTTCTTTAATGTAAGACTTAATAAGAATCTGCTGGCCACGGGTGAAAGCTCTAACAACTTCCTAATTGGAATCCAAACACGTACAAATTGCCTGCGTTGCATTGCATATCAAGTGCAGAAGTCGGAGCATGATGAAATTGTTTGAAACACGACAAACAGCGATGTAACCCAGAGCGAGAGGCTGGTGGTGCTGATGCAGCAAAGGGAAGGCACGGTCTGGAGGATATGATCTTACCGCTGCATCATTTGATACTGATCTAAAACAACCCTTATCTCACGTTGATTTCTGGTGAAGAATCTCCTCCTTCTCCTTCTCCACCTTCTCTATTTCTTACATAATCCTGTTTGATGAGTGGCTCCACTACATTAGCTGAGGTAGCTACAGAAAGCTTGTGGCAGTTACAGAGAGGCTGTGGTAGCTACAGAGAGGCTGAGGTAGCTACAGAGGGGCTGAGGTAGCTACAGAGAGGGTGAAGTAGCTACAGAGAGGCTGAGGTAGCTCCAGAAAGGCTGAGGTAGCTACAGAGAGGCTGAGGTAGCTACATAAAGGCT
>NC_036853.1:10152148-10172429 GCF_002910315.2 Salvelinus sp. IW2-2015
AAGAGAGAGAGGAAAGAGAAAGAGAGGGAGAAGAGACCCAATAAATACTATTGCAAATCATTTCCCCCAGGACTGTCTGAAATAAATAGTTTTTGTACCTGTTATATTTAATGAAGTTCATTGTGGGTTACCACCACACTATCATATTTCTGCCATTTTGGAGACGGTTTATTAGAAGCCATCAGTTTTCGGATCATATTTCAACAGGAAAATATATTCAGTGATTGGAAATGAATTAGAATGTCTCTTACAGGACAATATTTATATTCAATTCCCCATGTTTGCATATCACATCACTTGTATCTGTCTATAAATTCCCCACCTCATTCAACTCCTCGCAGCCTGGCTGTATTACAACATCTCAGCATGTATTCCCCCTGAGTATTGCTACATAGCATTCAATAAACCCCAGCATTTTCTCCCAGATATTATTTATTTTACTGTCTTTTCATATTAGCCAGGTCAGTGCAGTACAGTAACACAAAAAGAAGGGACTTACAGGGTGCAACACAAAGAAGAGGACTTGTCAGGCATTGATCCAGTTGAATCGGCCAGGCTGTGTTATGTCCCTATGCCCTGCTGCCCTAACACAGCCTACAGTCTCCAGCACATTTCAGGCCTCACCTCTAGTCCCTGCTTACCTGAGTCTGTATGTATATTATGGCATGGGCCGCGGATGGAGTCTGTCTTGGGGTCACCACCTTCAGTCGTCACTGGCTGACTTGTAGCACTGCCTGGGTCATTGTGCAAGCTCTCTTCACACTGCCACACCTGGTCCCCGCCAGCCCTACTAATGATTTCCATGGCACCAAGCATATCACTCTTACGTGATGCTTTCTTTCCCCACGTTCACATCAGGCCCTGTCCCTCTCACTGAGGCTGTTACTCAGTTGTTTTTCCGTCTGAGAGACCCATCGGTGGTATGTGGGTTCTGTTTTTGTTGTTATTATTCTGTGAAATTGTGTTGTTAGTCTTTTGGACACGCCCACCCCCATTCTCTCATGAGCAGGGCCTCGTTTGCATATTACAATCAACAAACACTGCCCAATTGGATTTTATTTGTTAATGTGTAACACATTACAGCATTTGAAAAAATTAATAACAACCACAATGCCAACAAAAAAAGCGGGAACATTGAACTCCATTTAAATGTGCTTCTATTGTTCTTTAATGCTAAGACTTAATAAGAATCTGCTGGCCACGGGTTGAAAGCTTCTAAACAACTTCCGTAAATGGAATCAAACACGTACAAATTGCCTGCTTTGCATTGATATAAGTGGCGAGAAGTCGGAGCATGATGAAAATGTTGAACACGGGACAAACAGCGAAGTAACCATGCGGCAGGCTGTGTCTGATGCAAGCAAAGGGAAGCACGGGTCTGGAGGATATGATCTTACCGCGCCATCATTTGATACTGATCTAAAACAAACCCCTTATCTCACGTTGATTTCTGGTGAAGAATCTCCTCCTTCTCTTCTCCACCTTCTCTATTTTCTTACATAATCCTGTTTGATGAGTTGGCTCCACTACGATAGCTGAGGTAGCTACCCAGAGTGAAGCTGGATGTGACCAGATACAGTATCATAGAGGCTTGTGGGTGATAGCAAGTACAGAGAAGCTGAGGTAGCTACAGAGGGGCTGAGTAGCTTACAGAGAGGTGAAGTAGCTACAGAGAGGCTGAGGTAGCTCCAAAGGCTGAGGTAGCTACAGAGGGCTGAGGTAGCTACATAAAGGCTAATGTAGCTACAGAGAGGCTGACGGTACCTACAGAGAGGCTGAGTAGCTACATAAAGATTAATGACTACAGAGAGGTGAGGTAGCTCCAGAAAGGCTGAGGTAGCTACAGAGAGGCTGAGGAGCTCCAGAAAGGCTGAGGTAGCTACAGAGAGGCTGAGGAGCTACATAAAGGCTAATGTAGCTACAGAGAGGCTGAGGTAGCTACAGAGAGGCCGAGGTAGGTACAGAGAGGCCGAGGTAGCTTCAGAGAGCCGAGGTAGCTACAGAGAGGCCGAGGTAGCTACAGAGAGGCCGAGGTAGCTAAAGAGAGGCTGAAGATAGCTACAGAGAGGCTGAGGTAGCTACAGGAGAGGCTGAGGTGTCTACAGAGAGGGCTGAGGTGTCTACAGAGAGCTGAGGTGTCTACAGAGAGGCTGAGGTGTCTACAGAGAGACTGAGATGTCTACAGGGAGGCTGAGGTAGGTACAGAGAGGCTGAGTAGCTACAGAGAGGCTGAGGAAGCTACAGAGAGGGTGAAGTAGCTACAGAGAGGCTGAGGTAGCTCCAGAAAGGCTGAGGTAGCTACAGAGAGGCTGAGGTAGCTACATAAAGGCTAATGTAGCTACAGAGAGGCTGAGGGTACCTACAGAGAGGCCGAGTAGCTAAAGAGAGGCTGAGATAGCTACAGAGAGGCTGAGGTAGCTACAGAGAGGCTGGGTGTCTACAGAGAGGCTGAGGTGTCTACAGAGAGGCTGAGGTGTCTACGAGAGGCTGAGGTGTCTACAGAGAGACTGAGGTAGTACAGGGAGGCTGAGGTAGGTACAGAGAGGCTGAGGTAGCTACAGAGAGGCTGAGGAAGCTACAGAGAGGCTGAGGAGGCTACAGAGAGACTGAGGAAGCTACAGAGAGGCTGACGTATCTACAGAGAGGCTGAGGTGTCTACAGAGAGGCTGACGTATCTACAGAGAGGCTGAGGAAGCTACAGAGAGGCTGACGTATCTACAGAGAGGCTGCAGTGCTAATCAGTCTAGAGAAACATATGGGGTCATTGGGGTGACTCTCTCTCCCTGGCTCTATTGTGTTGAGATGGTTTGTAATTGAAGAGACTCTGCTCTCCCCTCCTCTCTCCTCTTCCMTCCTMCCACTGCTTCGACAGCAGCCATTTGCACGGTTATTTCCTGCCGACATGACCCTCCATTACTAGTGCAGGAGGGAACTTGTGTCTGGTCCAGAAACCTTTGGCCCTAATCTGTGAAGTGTAGGTACTGCCTGCTAAGTGTAGCGGTCCTACTGATAAACCGTTCCCCCCTCTCTCTCCCTCTCTACCAGAATCAGCACTTATTCTAAGAGCCTACTACTACCCATTCCTACTGCCACACACACACACACACACACACACCAACCTAACGTACACACAGCCCAACGTACACACACACACCACAGTGTCTCTCACTCCAACCCTCTCTATTCCATCTCTGTGCCTCAGAGGAGCCTGCCCCAGTGTAATGAAAAAGTGTGAACTTCCCCTCTCTGTGGGATTTACTCCACCAAAAGTGTGAAGGTAGCAGAAACTCAGCAAGCCCTGGCACAGGTCTCTACTCGCTGCCTGCCCGCTCCCTCACACTTCATTTGCACTCTGTGGAAAATGTCATCGCCGAAGGTAGATTACTTGCTTACTTCATTTACTGCTGCAAGGGCTTAGGGGAAATGATAGGCTTTCTGAGGGGCTGGAGCCCGAAATGCACCTCATCAGCACTGATACAATGTGATTATTACCTGAATCAGTGCCAGGCGTTGCGGAGCTCTGTGGCGCAGATTGACTATGAGGGGTAATCAGGGCTAGTCTGAGAGCAGTCCTTACTGCTTTTAAATCACACCCACTTCTCACACCCCTGATCCCAGATCAGCGCAAACATTTTGGGAATCGTAAATTTGCTCAAGGTGTGGAAATGCTGAACCGAAAGATAAGGCGAACGACTTCTACAGCGGAAAGAAGAAGTATGTGAACCCTTTGGAATTACCTGGATTTCTGCATAAATTAGTCATAAAATTTGATCTGATCTTCATCTTTGTCACAACAATAGACAAACACAGTCTGCTTAAACTAATAACAGACAAATTATTGTATTTTTCTTGTCTATATTGAATACATCATTTAAACATTCACAGTGTAGGTTGGATAAAGTATGTGAACCTCTAGGCTAATGACTTTTCCAAAAGCTAATTGGAGTCAGGAGTCAGCTRACCTGGAATCCAATCAATGAGATGAGATTGGAGATGTTGGTTAGAGCTGCCCTGTCCTATAAAAACACTCACAAAATTTGAGTTTGCTATTCACAAGAAGCATTCTCTGACGTGAACCATGCCACAAACAAAAGAGATCTCAGAAGACCTAAGATTAAGAATTGTTGACTTGCATAAAGCTGGAAAGGGTTACTAAAGTATCCCTAAAAGCCTTGATGTTCATCAGTCCAGGGTAAGACAAATTGTCTATAAATGGAGAAAGTTCAGCACTGTTGCTCCCTAGGAGTGGCCGTCCGACAAAGATGACTGCAAGAGCACAGCGCAGAATAGTCAATGAGGTTAAAAAGAATCCTAGAGTGTCAGCTAAAGACTTACAGAAATCTCTGGAACATGCTAACATCTCTGTTGATGATTGTACGATACGTAAAACACTAAACAAGAATGGTGTTWATGAGAGGACACCATGGAAAAAGCCACTGCTGTCAAAAAAAMMCATTGCTGCACGTCTGAAGTTCGCAAAAGAGCACCTGGATGTTCCACAGCGCTTCTGGCAAAATATTCTGTGGACAGATTAAACTAAAGTTGAGGTGTTCGGAAGGAACACACAACACTATGTGCAGAGAAAAAAAATGCACAGCACACCAACATCTAAACCTCATCCCAACTGTAAAGTATGGTGGAGGGAGCATCATGGTTTGGGGCTGCTTTGCTGCCTCAGGGCCTGGACAGCTTGCTATCATTGACGGAAAAATGAATTCCCAAGTTTATCAAGACATTGTGCAGGAGAATGTAAGGCTATCTGTCCGCCAATTGAAGCTCAACAGAAGTTGGGTGATGCAACAGGACAATGACCCAAAACACAGAAGTAAATCAACAGAATGGCTTCTTCAGAATAAAATATGCCTTCAGGAGTGGCCCAGTCAGAGTCCTGACCTCAACCTGATTTAAAATACTGTGGCATGACCTCGAGAGCGGTTCACACCAGACATCCTAAGAATATTGCAGAACTGAAACAGGTTTGTAAAGATGAATGGTCCAAAATTCCTCCTGACCGTTGTGCAGATCAGATTCTCAAAAACATTTGGTTGAGGTTATTGCTGCCAAAGGAGGGTCAACCAGTTATTCAATCCAAGGGTTCACATACTTTTTCCACCCTACACAGTGAATGTTACACGGTGTGTTCAATAAAGACATAAGACRTATAATTGTTTGTGTGTTATTAGTTATTAGCATTCCTCTTGAGAGGTTCCTAGCAATCTGCCCCATTCCCAAGACAAGACACGGGCTTAGTAGGCTGCTAGAGTTTGGAACATATCAACAGCCAACCACCCAGCCACTGCTCAGAGAGAACAAAAGGGAAGAGGTGGGGGTACTTCCAAAGTGCTCTCACTCATTGTTCCGACAACAATATTTTCCCTGCCCCAGCCTAATTACCTTGTAATGAGTGCTGTAATATAAGCAGAACTCTAGCATAACCTGTAAACCTTAATTAAGTCAGGCACCTTAAAGGGAGCTGCATGCGGCTGGGCCTCCATCCTCTGACAGTGCACCCTCCTGCACTATAAATGGGAGGCCTTCAGGTGCATTTCAATAGTCTCAAGATGCTTCCTCTCCTTGTCTCTTTATCTTCCATCTGCTCTAACATGAAAGACCTGGATAAGTAAAGGCAGGCAACTTGGCAGGCACCATATTGCTTTCACCTTTATTCCCATGTCAGTACAAATGAAGGTCAGGTGAGACAAGGACAGGAAAAACACTCAAGACTATTGAGATGCTTCCTGCTATTCATGGAGCTAAAATGGCCTGGAGTCTGGACACTGGTCTCCACTGTGACCCCTGGTGAAGGAGACCCAGGCCATTGATTTGTTATTGTACTCACTTATCATAGACAACAGCCCTTGAGCATGACTTATATACAGTCACAGATCCATAGGAAATATATCCTGAAGAACACATAACATGTCTTTGTGGACCAAAACAGTTGTGTGTTTCTGTGCAATTGTTTGTGTGTGTGTGTACAGTAAAGATTTTGTGTGTGTACAGTGTGTGTACAGTGAGGGTCTTGGCTAGGGCTGTGGTGGTCATGACATTTTGTCAGACGGTTCTTGTCATGCAAATGACTGCCGGAATCACAGTAATTGACCGTTAATTAATATAAACATGTTTAGCATCTCCAGGCCTCCACACATACAAGCCTCTGATATGCCTTTGGAACATCTACAGTTTAATACAGTCTAATAATATACACCATCACAACAAATCCATTATATATTTTAGGCAGGTTTAAAGAAATATTATGATATGAAGGAAAGGTATTTCAGAAGAACAGAATATGAGTTGGTCTACTGTATGTTATCTGGTTATGCTCCATGATATAGACTGTAGGCTTGTTCATTTAGCTGACAAGATATGCTTATAAGTCCCGTGACATTATTTTATATTAGATTATTTTATARTAAGAAGAACATATTTGAACTTAGCTGAATAAAATAGAAAGGATATTTATGCGAGTGTGCATACGAAGTGGCTTTGTTGAGCATAAAAGTGATAATTTGAAACAAGTACTATAGCTAGATTTAGAGTTATTTGGCAACTTTAGTTGTGAATGATACAAACCTTGGAATGTCTAAGAAATAAAAACATGTATGGCCTACATGTGACTATAAGGATCCTGAGTGGCGCAGCGGTCTACATGCTGACCAGACCGGACACGTCRCGTGCGCGAGCGTCGCAAAATAAATGTATAAATCCCTGTTATTCAATTATTTCACCCACACTGCTCGCGCGCGCCAACGAGCGTCTGCGATGCCAAGGGCTAAAATAGAACTCCTTTCTATTTCTGACGCAGATCGCGCTGAAAGTCCTGCCTCTCCCATCTCCTCATTGGTTTATAGAAGCACATACCCACGTGCCATTTCCTCATTGGTTATACCCATGTGGGTGATTGAAAGACGAAATGTTTTGCCGGTTGTCGTGGTAAAAGTGTAGATGCCAATCACCATATAAGTTCAAAGATGAAAAATCCTGGAAGGAGGAGAGATGACTGGAAACGATTCAGTTGGCCAGTTTATGTGTGGATTAATTGTCAGAGTAGAAGACCTTGTGCATTTCAGGTAAAATAACAACTCAATGTTTATATCCCGGGACAAATTAGCTAGCAACAGCAAGCTAGCTAAATAGGACAAATTAAGCTAACTAGCTAAATTGCCATACATGTTTAATGCTTTTCGACCTGTCCCCAAATTAATGTCATTGGTTCAGAGTTTGTTTTGATATTTTAACCTGCGTGTCGTGATCGCATTTGGTGTGGGGGGACAAAATAAATGTATGCACGATGGCGCACACGGGCAGCCGGTTTGGGTTCCATGTAAGGCACTGCATCACAATGCTAGAAGTATCACTACAGACCCGGGTTCGATCCCCGGCTGTATCACAACCAGCTGTGATCGGGAGTCCCATAGGGGGGCGCACAATTGGCACAGCGCCAAACGGGTTAGGGGAGGGTTTGACCGGGGTAGGCCATCATTGTAAATAAAAAAGTGATCATATATTCACACGTCAGACTATTCTCAATTGAATCTTGTCTTTACTAATATCTAAAATGAGTTTCTATTTAGAATGGTCCATTATCAAATGGGCAGGAACAGGGACAGGAACAGGAACAGGGACAGGAACAGGAACAGGGACAAGGACAGGACAGGGACAGGGAACAGGGACAGGACAGGAACAGGGACAGGAACAGGACAGGACAGGGACAGGACAGGGGACAGGGACAGGGACAGGGACAGGACAGGGACAGGAACGGGACAGGAACAGGGGCAGGGGAAAAAAAGACATGTCATCCGTATGCACTGGAATAGTGAATGGAGGTCGCTTCCCGGTGGTTCATTTTTCAATCATGCAGGGTAGGCTACTCCGGTTTTATAAATATAGTAGCAGCTGGGATCCTCCTGTTTTTAGTGGTAACCATCAAAACTCTGCTTTCACACGGGATTGCATATAGAAATGCCTGGGCTTATAAGAACACATATTTCCATCCACACATCAAACACAGTTTGAGGAGAATGCAGCCTCTTGCTGTGCGAAAGATGACATTATGCCCAAACGCTGTATGCCATGGGCTCTCCAATCCTGTTCCTGCAGCTACCCAGTGCTTCATTTGGGAAACCAAGTGAAATATGTTCAGAAACATTGATAGTTTTCACAACTTAACATATTTCACTATTGACAGCCCATCTCTCTGCGCGCTTGAGAAAAGAATGAAGGAGAGAGAGGAGATGGAAACTCCCGGTGGTGAGATATTCTGTAGCTAAAGGTAATGTGTCAGCCTATTCAATATGAAAACATAAAATAAATGCCGTATTACTAGGCTATTCAAAATCAAATTCACTTTAATTGTAGGCTAACTCCGTAAGCCGCCCTGCACAATCAATGAATCAATACACCAATTATGTACCAAAGACATCTTAAATCTTTAGTTGGGTAATACACAGTAGGCTATTAGGCTATGTATTGTATAACGGCACAATAATTMTTTTTATTCAGGGATTTTTTCAGGCTTGGGCTCATATATGGGCCTATGCTTATTTATAAGCTCTAGTAGTATGGGTGTCTTGAATGAATCATCACTTTAGAAAGCGTTGTCCATTTCATTCTGTTTGGCTTTGAAACAACAGTCACAACGACCATGTTTTACACTCACTTTCAACTTGTTGTTGAACTTCTTTCTTCAAATTGATCTATTGAGGTGAGTTTTAAAATTATGATACTGTTTTGATGATACGTGTTTGATGTGATTTTGGATTGTATTTGCATTGATGTCAGAGTGGTTTGAGGGACAGTAGAGCCCTGAGTACCAGGCCATTAGGACTGGTGGATGGACAATAGAGTCCTGAGTACCAGGCCATTAGGACCTGATGGATGGACAATAGAGCCCTGAGTAACCAGGCCATTAGGACCTGATGGATGGACAATAGAGCCCTGAGTACCAGGCCATTAGGACCTGATGGATGGACAATAGAGCCCTAAGTACCAGGCCATTAGAACCTGATGGTCATTAGCAAGTTGGGTACTACCAACACATGTCCAGAGTGCATATGAGGAGATTACCGTGACTCAACGGTCACGTGGAATTTGACTGCAGTCATGACTCATACCGTCGCCGCAACAGTCCTAGACCTGTCCTCTCGGCCGGTGTGCATAATGAGGGTGAGGAACGCTGTTAAACCTAATGATTCGTTCTGAAAGACTGTGTTTGAGGGATCAATACAGAAAAGGGGATGAGAAATAGGCCTTGACAAATTCACAAGTGATACCACGGTAGTCTATTTTGTAGTTGGTGATAAGGTTGAAGGTTATCTTGGACACACCACTAACTATAATACAACACTACTGTACAGTCTTCTAGGGTCAATACTGTGGTGGGGAGTTGGCACCTACAGTGGATGTAGCTGTCCTGTATGTGTGGACTGACTGAATGGTCTCTGCCAGTGCCATGCCAGCAGTATAAATACATCCAGTGGTCTGCATCCCTGATGAAGAAGCTAAATTGACGGCATTAATTGATGGGGTTTCAGGGTGCAGTAAATACTGTGTATGTTCACAGTGGTGCGGGGCAGAAGGCGCGGGTGGACTGACAGAGGAACATGGTTTAGACTCATCAGATGGAGGGCAATGGGAGTTTACCTGCCAAGTCCCCCCTTAGCCCACAACTCAGGGGTTTACAGGGAAATCAATTAGAAGTTTTTGGTTAGCCCCGGTCAAGGTCAGCATCTCTTCCTTTTCCTGTTCTACAGCAGCCCCCTGGAAAAACACTAACATGCCCCCACCATATATACTGTATAGGCTATACACTCTTAGAAAAAAGGTTTTCAAAAGGATTCTTCGTCTGTCCCCATAGGATAACCCTATTTGGTTCCAGGTAGAACCCATTGTGGTTCCAGGTAGTAACCTTTTAGGTTCCACGTAGTACCCTCTGTGGTAAGGGTTCTACATGGAACCCAAAATAGTTGTACCTGGAACCAAAAGGGTTCTACTTGGAACCAAAAAAGGGTTCTTTAAAGGGTTCTCCTACGGGGACAGCCGAATAACTCTTTTAGGTTCTAGATAGCACGTTTTTCTATAAGAGTGTACTACACCTGGAAAAAACTATAGGATAAAAGCAAAAATGGAGTTCTCTGTTAGTTAGCCACATTGGCATTGTTGATATGATATCCAGGACCTGTTTAAAAAAGCAGCAGAGTTTGAACCTAGAGTCAGATCAGTTGATCACAGTAAATTCACAGTCAAAGATTGGCAGTTCCAAACTGACTAGGTCTGAGACACAGAACTGCTTTTGAGGTCCTTTGATTTTACAAATTGAAAGGTGTCTTTAAAGATGAAGCTTCAAAGCTCCAAGGCTGGCGCAGGATGGAGTGATAAAGAGAGGGATGAGATGAAAAAAGCCACCCACCCATCTCCATCCATGCAAACACTGCACTTTATTTCACAGTGCTCATTCAGGCGGCATTTGGAAAAAACACTAATTGCACATTTCCAGATTCCATACTTAACAGGCTCTAACAAATAAACCTTGCAGTATGCTCCTGTTTTTGGAATAGCAAGTTTGTGCTTTGAGGCACAAAGCACATTTCTCAAATACACACAGATTGTCAATTACATGCTTCATGCCAAAAATTACAGATTTGTTTCTCTCTCCCTGAGCCTTTTCTTCCTCTCACCACTGGACTGAAGTGGAATGATAATGATCATTAACACAGGTGGTCTTGCAAATGAGCAGGTGCCACCGCCGTGTTCATTGTATAGATGTATTTCCTGGTAAAGACTGTGGCCAGCGTTACGCTTCCAAAAATGTGGCACGGTGAACGAGAGAGAACCTTCTTAGTGCATCAGTTAAAGAGCTACAAACTCTAAAGGTTGTGGAGACAAGAATCTGCCAAACATACAGGCTAAATATTTTTCCAAGCCATCGTTATCACTATGAGTAGGCAAAATGGGAACGCAGCCATTTTGGAAATTACTATAAGAAGTACATTAATATCGCAGTGAAAAAACTCAGTCATGGGTCCTTATTAATCTAAGGCCTTTAAAAACCATCTGCTACAGTTATTGTTTCTACACCGCATGGAGACACTATACTGTATGTCATATACATCTGCACCTTCTGCAAATGTTGATACCCTACTTCAAACACTGAAGTGAGGCATCTCTAACACTACTACATTCTGCACCAAGCCATTGACAACATGATGGTCCAGGAGGCCTACCTATCGTTTATTTTATTTATTTTTATTAACCTTTATTTAACTAGGCAAGCCAGTTAAGAACAAATTCTTAATTACAATGACGGCCTACCAAAAGGCAAAAGGCCTCCTGCGGGGACGGGGGCTGGGATTTAAAAAAAATTATATATATATGATATATATAAATATAGGACAAAACACACATCACGACAAGAGAGACAACACAACACTACATAAAGAGAGACCTAAGACAACAACATAGCAAGGCAGCAACACATGACAACACAGCATGGTAGCAACACAACATAACAACAACATGGTAGCAACACAACATGGACGTTGTCACGGATTCCCCCCGGCACTGCTGCTCATTCCATTCACCAGCTCTGGAGGTCCACGTCCCCGGCCTTCTAGGTGTCACTGAACTGGATCATTACCACCAACCCCGGACTGTCTTGTCTCATTACACACAGCTGGTTCCCATTCCCCCTGATTAGTATGGGTACATATGTGCCCTAAGTTCCCCATTGTCCTTGTTGGTTATTGTTCCATGCCCGCTGGTCTTGTGAGCACCTGTGCTCTGTTGCATCAGCTTGCGTGTTACCGTGTTAGTGTGCGTTGTTACTAAGGGTCTCGTCCCGTGTAATATTTAGAGGTTTACACCTCACTCTTTGTTTGGGTTACAGCCCTGTGTTATATATATACACGTGTTTGTTTTGGGCTTCATTCCCGTCATATTCATGACGTACGCTATTTTGGGTAGAGAAATAAAAAATAAAAAATATCGTATTCCTGCGCCTGTCTCCTATACAACGTGACAGTAGGTAGCACAAAACATGGTACAAACGTTATTGGGCACAGACAACAGCACAAAGGGCAAGAAGGTAGAGACAATAATACATCACACAAAGCAGCCACAACTGTCAGTAAGAGTGTCCATGATTGAGTCTTTGAATGAAGAGATTGAGATAAAGCTGACCAGTTTGAGTGTTTGTTGTAGCTCATTCCAGTCGCTAGCTGCAGCAAACTGCAAAAAGGAGCGACCCAGGGATGTTTGTGCTTTGGGGACCTTTAACAGAATGTCACTGGCAGAACAGATGTTGTATGTGGAGGATGAGGGCTGCAGTAGATATCTCAGATATCTCAGTGAGGCCTAAGAGGGTTTTATAAATAAGCATCAACCAGTGGGTCTTGCGACGGGTATACAGAGATGACCAGTCCAGTGATGTGTCCTATAAGGAGCATTGGTGGCAAATCTGATGGCCGAATGGTAAAGATTATCTAGCTGCTCGAGAGCACCCTTACTTGCCGATCTATACATTATGTCTCTGTAATCTAGCATGGGAAGGATGGTCATCTGAATCACGGTTAGTTTGGCAGCTGGGGTGAAAGAGGAGCGATTACGATAGAAGAAACCAAGTCTAAATTTAACTTTAGCCTGCAGCTTTGATATGTTCTGAGAGAAGGACAGTGTACCGTCTAGCCATACTCCCAAGTACTTGTATGAGGTGATTACCTCAAGCTCTAAACCCTCAGAGGTAGTATTCACACCTGTGAGGAGAGGGGAATTGTTCTTACCAAACCACATGACCTTTGTTTTGGAGGAGTTCAGAACAAGGTTAAGGGTAGAGAAAGCTTGTAAGAACACCAAGAAAGCTTTGTCGTAGAGCATTTAACATAAAATCTGGGGAGGGGCCAGCTGCGTATAAGACTGTATCATCTGCATATAAATAGATGAGAGAGCTTCCTACTGCCTGAGCTATGTTGTTGATGTAAATTGAGAAAAGGGTGGGGCCTAGGATCGAGCCTTGGGGTACTCCCTTGGTGACAGGCAGTGGCCTAGACAGCAGATTTTCTGACTTTATACACTGCAATCTTTGAGAGAGGTAGTTAGCAAACCAGGCCAAAGTCCCCTCAGAGATACCAATACTCCTTAGCCGGCCCACAAGAATGGAATGGTCTACCATATCAAAAGCTTTGGCCAAGTCAATAACAATAACAGCACAACATTGCTTAAAATCAAGGGCAATGATGACATTATTGAGAACCTTTAAGGTTGCAGTGACACATCCATAACCTGAGCAGAAACCAGATTGCATACCCAAGAGAATACCATAGTCATCAAGAAAGCCAGTCAGTTGATTATTGACAAGTTTATCCAATATTTTTGATAAACAGGGCAAAATAGAAATACGCCTATAACAGTTAGGATCAGCTTGATCTCCCCCTTTAAATAAAGGACGAACCGTGGCTGCCTTCCATGCAATGGGAACCTCCCCAGAAAGGAGAGACAGGTTAAAAAGGTCAGAGATAGGCTTGGCGATGATAGGGGCAGCAACCTTAAAGAAGAAAGGGTGTAAACCATCTGACCCAGATGGTGTTTTGGGGTCAAGTTTAAGGAGCTCCTTTAGCACCTCAGACTAAGTCACTGCCTGCAGGGAGAAACTTAGTAGGGGGGCAGGTGAAAAATACTTTAAGGGACATGGGCAGCTGTGAGGAGGAGGGTTTATTCTCTAGGTCTTTAACCGTTTTCCAGAACTTCTTGGGGTTAGACCCATAGAGAGAGAACTGCTTCTTAAAGTAACTAACTTTGGCCTTCCGGATATCCTGAGTGCACTTATTTCTCATTTGCCTGAACGAGAGCCAGTCAGCCTGAGTTTCCGTGTACCGAGCCTTTCGCCAAATGCAATTCTTGAGGTGGAGTAACTCTGCAAGATCACGGTCGAACCAGGGGCTTAACCTGTTTTTAATTCTCATTTTCTTTATGGGGGCGTGTGTGTTAACAATACCACTGACAAAAATCTAAAAAGAAGGTCCACACGTCTTCGACAGAGGGGATCAAGCTGATTCTATACCGTTTTACAGAGGCCAGTTCATGAAGGAAGGCTTGCTCATGAAAGTTTTTTAGCAAGCGTCTATGACAAATCAGGACAGAGCAGCCATTACGAACACAGGTTGTAAAACAGTGATCACTAAGGTCATTACAGAAAACACCAGACTGATACCTATCATGATTATTTGTGAGGATAACATCGAGGATGCTTGGAGTCATACCTTGTGGGATTGGTAATAATCTGAGAAAGATTTAGGGAGTCCCATTGCTTTAGGACTTGGTCAGGTGGTTTAAGCATGGCCCAGTTTAGGTCACCTAACAGGACAAATTCAGACTTAGTGTAAGGGGCCAGGAGAGAGCTTAGGGCAGGTAGGGTACAGGCCGGTGCTGATGGAGGACGATAGCACCCAGCAACAATCAACAAAGAGCTATTTGAAAGTTTAATGTTTAAAACCAGCAAATCAAATTGTTTGGGGACAGACTTGGTGGAGACAACCGAGCACTGAAGGTGATCCTTGGTAAAGATTGCCACTCCCCCACCTTTGGAAGATCTGTCTTGCCGAAAAAGGTTATAACCAGAAAGGTTAACATCAGTATTCAAAACACTCTTCCTTAACCACGTCTCAGTAATGACCAACAGATCTGGATTGGAGCTGTGAACCCACATTTTCAATTGATCCATTTTAGGTAATAAGCTTCTAGTGTTAACGTGCAGAAAACCCAGGCTTTTACGAGAGCAGAAATCAGTGAAGCAGATATCAGAGCACTATCTGGCAGAGGAGCGTTTAGAGCATTATCAGTCCTCCATTGGATGGAGTGATGAGGAAATAAGAACAAAGCTGGGGGAGAGGAGGAGAGACATCCACACAGTGGGCTAGAGCAGCTTTCCCCCCTCCCCAGTATAGGAGCAGTCTTTAGGGGGAGGCTGGCAGGCAATCAGTGATGTCATGCCAGCAGCACAGCGATGGCAGCTTAACCTATTTTCGGAAATACCACAGATTTCTATTTATAACCATGCTGAGCAGCGTGCATGTCCACATGTCCCTCACGGACCCAATATATTCTTAGACAATTTCCATCATCATGCATGTCTTCATTGTTTTAATGTACATTTTTTCATTAGTTATTCAGGACAGTATATTTATCAGTAGCATTCTTACCATCATTATCATGCAATAATTGTGGTAGTGGTAGTGGTAGTGGTAGTAGTAGTGGTAGCAGTAGTAGTGGTAGAAGTAGTAGTGCAAAGTAGTTGCAGTATTACTAGTTTGGCAATAGTATCTGCATTAGGAGTAGTAGTGGTATAAATAGTTATAATAGCCTAGTAGTAGGAGCAGTAATACTATAAGTAGTAAAAGTATTATACTGTAAGTAGTAGCATTACTGGTATTGCTGGTGTGTTTGTGTTGAATCAACAGCTTGGGGATGATTATGTTATATATCTGCTAAACTTGCTCTCTGCACCTTAAATCCCTTTGTTTAGATCCCCAGGCCCTCCAGAGTAGATAGCCTGTCTGAAGACTACTCCTTGGCCCCAGCTGTCACTCTAAACACAACACCTTAGGATCGAAGCAACACTTTGTTTCTGCTGCTCTGACAATCACTTCATCTTTCTCACTCCACTAATCCATTGTTCCTGCCCATGTGTCCATCTGTCACTTGTCTTCTGTCCCCTTCTCTGTCTGTCTGCATCCAATACGTGTGGCTGTGCTCCCTCCCATCCCTTTCTGTCATGTCTGCCTGACTGATACTGGCCACTCTACACACGTCTCTGGGCCTGCATCAAGGCCTCATCACTACTGTCATTTGGCATTCTAAGAGCTGGGATGGCTTGACTAATCTCTCATTGTTTTTAATAAAACAGGGCGTCAGCGGGTTCAACACTGGGAAAAAGACAAATAACAGGCATCTTAWTATTTTCTCCAGCTTGGACCAAAGATGCTTTATCACATGACTTCTCCTGAAGCGTTCCAAAATGGAGAGGGATTATTTAAAAAAAATACTACATTAAAATCTCCATAATGTTGTTATTTTATTTTCCCAGATTCTAAAAATGAATCGGTGCCTGGCCAAGCTCGAACACAACGTTAAAGAGCAGAGAGCATTTCTCACTGAAAAATCATCACTCTCGCTCTCCTCCTTTCTCCTTGCCCGCTTTCTCCCGTAGTACTCTGCTCTGCAGGATATGGCAGTCCTTTAAGAAGCACCATCCAAAATACACTGAGTGTACAAAACATTAGGAACACGATAGAGACCGAGCAGGTGAATCCAGGTGAAAGCTATGATGTCTCAATTGAGACATGGATTGTGTATGTGTGCCATTGAATGGGCAAGACAAAATATTTAAGTGCCCTTGAACGGAGTATGGTAGTAGGTGCCAGGCACACCGGTTTCAGTGTGTCAAGAACTTGACACAACTGTGGGAAGCACTGGAGTCAGCATGGGCCAGTATCCCTGTGGAATGCTTTTGACACCTTGTAGAGTCAATGCCCCGATGAATTGAGGCTGTTGTAAGGGCATAACAGGATGCAACTCAACATTAGGAAGGTGTTCCTATTTATTTTTACACTCAGTGTAGATAGGCCTCTATCCTCCTACTTAGCACAGTGGAATAAAGGTGGCCTTTGGGTATGGGTGAGAAGGTGCTGTACCTTTACCACACTACCATCTACGTATGTCTTTTAAAGAGAGAAGTCAGCAGATGAAAACATTTTGAACTAGCTCACTAGTTATTATTGCATGTATTTTAGTGACCTAAATCATTTCATCTTTGGAAATGTATCTTCATCTTACTTTGCTGTCATGCTTAGCCAAACAAAGCGAACAATAAAGCATTAATTAATTAAAAGCGACTCATGCAAGGTCTCCCTTGAAATAGAGATGTTTAAATAAAAGGATTTCCTGGTTAAATAAAGGTTAAATAAATAAGAAAAATACATTCTTCATTTCTTATTTACTGACAAATTATTCAAGTTGCACAGTTTGTGTTATAATAGTAAGATACAGTGCCTTCAGAAAGTATTCACACCCCTTGACCTTTTCCACATTTTGTTGTGTTACAGCCTGAATTTAAAATKGATTAAATTGAGATTGTTTGTCACTGGCCTACACAATTACCCATAATGTCAAAATGGAATTATGTTTTTGTAAATTTTTACAAAATAATTACAAATAAAAGCTGAAATGTCTGGAGTCAATAAGTATTCAACCCCTTTGTATGGCAAGCCTAAATAAGTTCAGGAGTAAAAATGTGCTTAACAAGTCACATAATAAGTTGCATGGGCTCATCACTCTGCGTGTAATAATAGTGTTTGACGAGATTTTCTCTGTACCCCACACATACAATTATCTGTAAGGTCCCTCAGTTGAGCAGTGATTTTCAAACACAGATTCAACCCCAAAGACCAAGGATATTTTCTCTGGTCTTTGTAGTTGAATCTGTGCCCGACTGAGGGACCTTACAGATAATTGTATGTGTGGGATACAGAGATGAGATAGTGATTTAAAAAATCATGTTAAACACTATTATTACACACAGAGTCCATGCAACTTATTATGTGACTTGTTAAGCACATTTTTACTCCTGAAATTATTTAGGCTTGCCATACAAAGGGGTTGAATACTTATTGACTCCAGACATTTCAGCTTTTATTTGTAATTATTTTGTAAAAATTTTGAAAAACATAATTCCATTTTGACATTATGGGTTATTGTGTAGGCCAGTGACAAACAATCTCAATTTTAATCCATTTTAAATTCAGGCTGTAACACAACAAAATGTGGAAAAAGTCAAGGGGTGTGAATACTTTCTGAAGGCTACCACAAAATCAGTGAAGTCACTGTCAAAACATTCTGTGATGTTACTACATGGACCCAAACTCAAATGTATAAATTACGAAGCATACTCAGAGCTTTCTTCACCACTCTGTGGCACCGTGACCAAATCACATCCCGAAACAAAATAAACTGTGAATAGGGGGTGTAAAATAAAAGCTAACACAAATGGTCATCCAACCCAAGCCTTAATACCGCAGACATCCTTGATGGTGACCTCCAGTCCAGACAACGGCTGCAAAACCACCACTGTGAAATCACCCACAACCAAGGTTAATGGAACCCAATTAATTTCATATGCATGTAGCTGGGACTAGAAGGGCTATCAGACAAAGTCTCAAAAGCCAGTCCATGTTTTCCCATAGATTTGCCCATGTCCCTACTCTAAGCACCCTCTGAAAGCAACAACACTGAGTGAAAAGGCTACATATATTAACATCACTCGTTTTTGATATTCTAGAGCTATTCATGCATTTCCAATGCATATTTAGAGTTTTGTGGATTTGCACCATATCCTGACAAATTCTGAATCCAGATGAGTCTTTTTGACATAGGGATTACTCCGAATATCACATATTTCCTATGGCCGGACATGTATTCATTCAATATCCTGAGATAAGAGACATGCTATTTTCTCTCTTCATGTTGACAAATACTGACTGTATACATCGCATATCTGTGCTTTCTCAGCACATTCAAGATAATAGGCTAGATTGATTCCAGATATGCCTCTCTTGACCGAGGTCCATATCCTGATCTTGATATGCTTTATGGTATGCTGAAAATAAGGACGATTTCTGATGCATTTCTGAATTTTCAGCATATGCTCAATATGAACTCCATATTTTTCTTTCATGCACAAATTATTTTTGGATTCCCTCCAGATATTGACTTATTAGATATCCTGAGAAAGGCCTACAGTGCATTCGGAAAGTATTCAGACCCCTTCACTTTTCCCACATTTTGTTACGTTACAGCTTTATTCTAACATGGATTAAATAAAAATGTTCCTCATCTACACACAATACCCCATAATGACAAAGAAAAAACAGTTTTTTTKAAATTTTTGCAAATGTATAAAAAATGTAAAACAGAAATAACATATTTACATCAGTATTCAGACCTTTTGCTATGAGACTCGAAATTGAGCTCAGGTGCATCCTGTTTCCATTGATCATCCTTGAGATCTTTCCACAACTTGATTGGAGTCCACCTGTGGTAAATTCAATTGATTGAATATGATTTGGAAAGGTACACACCTGTCTATATAAGGTCCCACAGTTGACAATGTATGTCAGAGCGAAAACCAAGCCATGAGGTCAAAAGAATTGTCCATAGAGCTCCAAGACACGATTGTGTCGAGGCACAGATCTGGGAAAGGGTACCAAAACATTTCTGCAGCATTGAAGGTCCCCAAGAACATAGTGGCCTCCATCATTCTTAAATGGAAGAAGTTTGGAACCACCAAGACTCTTCCTACAGCTGGCCCGCCCGGGCAAACTGAGCAATCGGGGGAGAAAGGCCTTAGTCAGGGAGGTGACCAAGAACCTGATGGTCACTCTGAGAGAGCTCCAGAGTCCCTCTGTGGAGATGGGGGAACCTTCCAGAACCTTTCTCTGCAGCACTCAACCAATCAGGCCTTCATGGTAGAGTGGCCAGATGGAAGCCCAGACTTGAACCCGATCGACATCTCTGGAGAAACCTGAAAATAGCTGTGCAGCAACACTCCCCATCCAACCTGACAGAGCTTGAGAGGATCTGCAGAGAAGAATGGGAGAAGAATGATGCTTGTAGCATCATACCTAAGAAGATTCGAGGCTGTAATCGCTTCCAAAGGTGCTTCAACAAAGTACTGAGTAAAGGGTCTGAATACATACAGTGGGGAGAACAAGTATTTGATACACTGCCGATTTTGCAGGTTTTCCTACTTACAAAGCATGTAGAGGTCTGTAATTTTTATCATAGGTACACTTCAACTGTGAGAGACGGAATCTAAAACAAAAATCCCGAAAATCACATTGTATGATTTTTAAGTAATTAATTAGCATTTTATTGCAAGACATAAGTATTTGATACATCAGAAAAGCAGAACTTAATATTTGGTACTGAATCCTTTGTTTGCAATTACAGAGATCATACGTTTCCTGTAGTTCTTGACCAGGTTTGCACACACTGCAGCAGGGATTTTGGCCCACTCCTACACACTACCTTCTCCAGATCCTTCAGGTTTCGGGGCTGTCGCTGGGCAATACGGACTTTCAGCTCCCTCCAAAGATTTTCTATTGGGTTCAGGTCTGGAGACTGGCTAGGCCACTCCAGGACCTTGAGATRCTTCTTACGGAGCCACTCCTTAGTTGCCCTGGCTGTGTGTTTCGGGTCGTTGTCATGCTGGAAGACCCAGCCACGACCCATC
>NC_036853.1:10172613-10208588 GCF_002910315.2 Salvelinus sp. IW2-2015
ATCATGCTCTTACTGAAGGGAAGGAGGTTGTTGGCTAAGATCTCGCAATACATGGCCCCATCCATCCTCCCCTCAATACGGTGCAGTCGTCCGTCCTTGCAGAAAAGCATCCCAAAGAATGATGTTTCCACTCCATGCTTCACGGTTGGGATGGTGTTTCTCGGGTTGTACTCATCTTCTTCTTCCCTCCAAACACGGCGAGTGGAGTTTAGACCAAAAAGCTCTATTTTTGAATCATCAGACCACATGACTTCTCGCCATTCCTCCTCTGGATCATCCAGATGGTCATGGCAAACTTCAGACGGGCCTGGACATGCGCCTGCTTGAGCAGGGGGACCTGTTGTGCGCTGCAGGATTTTAATCCATGACGGCGTAGTGTGTTACTAATGGTTTTCTTTGAGACTGTGGTTCAGCTCTCTTCAGGTCATTGACCAGGTCCTGCCGTGTAGTTCTGGGCTGATCCCTCACCTTCCTCATGATCATTGATGCCCCACGAGGTGAGATCTTGCATGGAGCCCCAGACCGAGGGTGAATTGACCATCATCTTGAACTTCTTTCTATTTTCTTCTATTTTCTAAAATTGCGCCAACAGTTGTTGCTTCTTCAACCAAGCTGCTTGCCTATTGTCCTGTAGCCCATCCCAGCCTTGTGCAGGTCTACAATTTTATTCCTTGAATGTAAAAATTACAGACCTCTACATGCTTTGTAAGTAGGAAAACCTGCAAAATCGGCAGTGTATCAAATACTTGTTCTCCCCACTGTATGTAAATGTGATATTTCAGTTTTTATTTTTTACAAATTTGCTTTTGCTTTGTCATTTTTGTAAATGTGATTTTGCTTTGTCATTATGGGGTATTGTGTGTAGATTGATTATAAAAAAAAWTTTTAATCAATTCTAGCATAAGGCTTTAACGTAACAACATGTGGAAAAAGTAAATGGGTCTGAATACTTTCTGAATGCACTGTAAAAGCATGTTTAACTTGACTTTAGCTATATTTCTTAGATGATAAAAGCAAGACTGGACAGCGTTCTTTACATGCAGCATGATCTTTAGGTCAGGGTCAAAGAAGACGAAGGTTTGTTGCCTTAGGCTTTACATTGATGGACAAATGACCAAAGCTATTTACAATCTGGGTTATAGCAAGGTGGGTTCCAAATAAAACAACCTCTGATTGTTACCATTAAGCTGGAGAAAATGGTCAGACATCCAACATTTTATGTCAGCAAGACATTTTTGATGGGTAGCTACGCTAGCTTGGTTAATGGGTCTGATTGGTAAATAAAGCTGTGTGTCATCCGTCTAGCAATGAAACTGAATGTTATGATTGCGGATGATGTCACCAAGCGGAAGTATGTACATGGGGGAAAAGGACGGGGCCCAGACTTGATCCCTGAGGGACACCATAGTGAATAGGTGCTGGGGACAATACCCATGCTCACTGAGAAACGTATGCCACATACACTACCGGTCAAAAGTTTTAGAACACCTACTCATTCAAGGGTTTTTCTTTATTTTTACTATTTTCTACATTGTTTTATTTATTTAACCTTTATTTAACCAGGAAGGGCTCATTGAGATTTAAAATCTATTTTTAAAAAGCGTCCTGGCCAAGATAGGCAGCACCAAGTCATTACAAAAATCACAGACAGACAACATGAAAAACTACAAGTAATCTAGTAAAAACCATTGAATTCACAAGAGTATAACAAAATCAAAAACAGCAAATTAAAAACATTGACAGGTCAGGGAATCAGCCTCAAAATCCTTCATCAGTGATTTAAAAACACCAATCGGGACAAGTTCTTCCAGTTTAAAAGTATTTTGTAAGGTGTTCCAAGACGATGGCGCAGAGTACATAAAAGCCCTTTTACCAAATTCAGTTCGGACATTTGGAACAGTTAGCAGGATAAAATCCAGCGAACGAAGAGAGTACCCACCACATTTCTGAACAATACAAATGCCCAAATAAAAAGGTAGTAAACCCAAAATGGCTTTGTAAATAAAAGTATACCAGTGACTGAGCCTACGAGTGACTAGAGAAGGCCAGCCAACCCTGGAAAACAAAGTGCAGTGGTGCATAAGGGTTTTACAGTTTAAAATAAATCTCAAAGTGCCATGGTAAAGAGTGTCAATTGATCTCAAACACTGAGCGGAAGCATTCATATATAAAATATCCCCATAGTCTAGTAAAGGCATAAATGTAGCTGATACTAGCCTCCTTCAGGCTTCAAAAGAAAAACAGGCCTTAAAATAAAATAAAATCCCAATTTCAGCTTAAATTTTTTGTAAGTTGTTGAATATGCAATTGAAAAGAGAGGCCGTCATCAATTAAAATTCCAAGATATTTATATGAGGTTACAACCTCAATCTCCTTGCCCTGACAGGTAGTAATAGGTGAAAGGTTCAGAGGTCTATTTCTTGCATTAGAAAACACCATTAGTTTAGTTTTGTCAGTATTGAGTATAAGCTTCAATTGACACAAGGTATGTTGAACAGTATAAAAAGCAGTCTGCAAGTTCTGGAAAGCTTTTGTAAGAGACGAGGCACAACAATAAATAACAGTATCATCAGCATGAAAATGAAGTTGTGCATTTTGGACATTTTTGTCTAAATAATTTTTATAAATAGTGAATAAGAGAGGACCAAGTACAGAGCCTTGGGGCACACCATTAAGGACAGACAATTTAACAGACATAAGCCCATAAAATTCTATCTGTTCTATCAGACAGATAGTTAGCAAACCATGCAACTGCATGCTCCGAAAGACCTACACTCAACAATCTCTGCCTTAGCATAGCATGATCAACTGTATCAAAAGCCTTAGAGAGATCAATAAAAAGTGAGACACAGTGCTGTTTTTTGTCAAGGGCTTCAGTGATATCATTTAAAACCTTCATGGCTGCTGTAATTGTGCTATGCTTCTTCCTGAAGCCCGATTGGTACATTGATAAAATAGAGTTAGTAAATAAAAACTCTTTTAGCTGTTCACTTACAAGGGTTTCAAGTATTTTCACCAGGGGCGACAGCTTTGAGATTGGCCGATAATTATTTAAAAGAGTTGGATCTCCCCCTTTTAAAAGTGGTAGGACAAATGCTGATTTCCAGATCTTTGGAATTTCATTACATTCCAGGGTTAGATTGAACAGATATGTAAGTGGTTCAGCTATGAAATCAGCTGCCAGATTTAAAAAGCAGGGATCCAAAAGATCAGGACCTGCAGGCTTTCTTTGATCTAAGGATTTCAGGGCTTTATGTACCACCTGCACTGAGAATGGCAAAAAGCTAAAAGTTTGACCAGCTCTCACTGGTTCATCCACACAGGGTTGTACAGAGACAGAGGACACTGGTTCATCCACACAGAATAATAGTGAAGACATCAACACTACAAAATAACACATATGGAATAATGTAGTAACCAAAAAAGTGTTAAAAAAATAAATATATACAGTATATTTGAAATTCTTCAAATAGCCACCCTTTGCCTTGATGACAGCTTTGCTTTGATGCCAAGAGTGTGGAAAGCTGTCATCATGGCAAAGGGTGGTAGTGTAGATATGACCTGAACCCGTCGAGGGAAACGCCAGAGATTTCCACCCACTTCTCCGGCCGGTCAGCAAGGATGTTACGATCAATAGTATTAAACCCAGCACTGAAATCCCAAAGAACTAAAATCGAGCATTCACCGGCAGCCAACAGAAGTTATTTACTGAATTTCTATAAAGCAGTTTCTGTGCTGTGGCATAGCCATGGTAGCCAAAAAATGGGCAACTAGGCCTGACCAGCATTTTTATACATGATCCTAAGCATGATGGGATGTTCATTGCTTAATTAACTCAAGAACTACACCTGTGAGGAAGCACCTGCTTTCAATTTACTTTGTATTCCTCATTTACTCAAATGTTTCCTTTATTTTGGCAATTACCTGTAAGTACATTTGCTCCCATCTGTTTTCCCAGAGGGGTTCCTGTCATACCTTGGCGCAGCGCCGTGATCCTTAGCTCCTTCCATATGAGCAGCTTCAATATGGAGGAGAAGGGCATCCCTTTAAATCACATACTGTATGAGAGTTTTGGAAAGATTACTAGATTTGTTTTTGTCAACACTCTGGTACAGTTACATAATCTCCGTGGGGATACTGGTCTTGTCTCTTTTTAATACCATTTGATTTGGGTGGGCCTATATGCTCTTACAGCACCCTGTGGCTTGGATCTGCCTCCCTCCATCTCTCCATTATTGCTGGGCTACTACCCTCACTGTGGAGCCCATCCATCAGAGTGGGGAAGATTTTTTTTTTAACTTGAATAAATATTTCATTAGATTATTCCTATGATTTAATGTGCTTCTGACTGGCTTGAGTCTACGGCAATATCTTTGGTCCATTTATAAATGCATTAACACAATGATCCTCCCGACACTAGCTTAATATTGATACTCAGCAGGCAGATGAGAGCAGACATGTTTGTATTGCCTGTCCAGTATGCTGAATCACTCCTGCCACCCATCTTCCTCTCATCAAGTGTGTGTGTGTGTGTATTTCAGTCGACACAGCTAAACCTGTATCTGTATTCAAAAGCAAATCTGCTAAGATTGACACCCCTATGCAACAATAACCCTCTTACTAGCCACAGAACAACACAGAAAAATACATTTGAAAATGGCGTTGTGTGCTTTTCATGTGCGAGTCCGCAAATCATTAAATTGCTAGCATACCTAAATCAAGAAAAATACAATTGCAACCTTCAGGTAGCCTTCATACACACAGAGAAAAATGAATATTAAACTAAAAGCCTGTTGTGTGAGTGGAGCCTAATTAAGACCAACGGGAGAAGTTTTCACTGTGAGTGATAAATCCAACATCAGGAAATAGTCGACCTATTAATACCAATTTGATGACAATAAATGGCAGGCCATCGACAGTACAGGCAGAATAAATAATTTGAAGAGGGAGACTAGACTGCATGTTTAATTGGCGAAGGCAGCCACTGTTTAGGGAGACTAGCAGCTGATCACCCGAGAGACTGAAGCTTCAGACAATGCACATTTGCTAATCCTCTCGAGTCAAGTTATTATAGCCACGCATTATTATCACGCTTCACAAACAAATTCCTTGTTTTCCCTGATGGATTACCAGAAAGAATCGGTCGAAGGGAAGGAAGGAAAACAACAGACTACGAATATAATGTAAATCAAAATGACAAAATATGACACACAACAACTACTCAGTATATGTAAGGACCATTTTGGTTCGATTAATGCAATTTTGCTTCTCTGGAAAATGTGTGTGTGTGTGTGTGTGTGTGTGTGTGTGTGTGTGTGTGTGTGTGTGTGGTGTTGGTTGTGTGGTGTGTGTGTGGTGTGTGTGTGTGTGTTGTGTGTGTGTGTGTGTGTGTGTGTGTGTGTGTGTGTGTGTGTGTGTGTGTGTGTGTGTGTGTGTGTGTGTGTGTGTGTGTGTGTGTGTGTGAGTGTGAGTGCGTGCGTGCGTGCGTGTGCACGTATGCGTGTGCGTTCGCGCGTGTAATTTTGAGGAACAATTATACTATTAGATGACATTCATAATCCTTTTTCGTTTATTAAGCATTGACAATAGAAAAACCAGTGAAGTGCAGAGGACTAGTACTAGGATGATTTCATACTGGAAATTGTGTGGCCAGGATTTATTACATTCCAAGTAAACTGATTCAACTAAACCCTGGCTATTTGACATTAATGAATAAGAACATAAATTGACTTTGACATTAATATTTTGGGTCTGACCTCTAAAATTATTTACTTGAATAGGAGTACTAATCATTTTTATTATTGTTTGGAGAACGAGTAATTTAATCCATTAAATTAGTTGATGAGATAGGTAATTAMATTTGATTTTATTATCACATAATAGCAGAGACGATGCTTGTCATATTTGAGGAAGTAAGTATTCACTAACAAGAATGTAGCCTTGGTTATATAATATTTTCATATATAACTTCCAGAAAATCCACAGAAATGGCCATGTTCCAAATTAAATCTATAAATTTACATTGATTAATTTAAGAGGMAATGTTTTACCTTTAGGAATATTCAATCACTAATTAGTTTGAGGTAAAATGCTTATGCGACTTCCGTACGATAAAACAACAAAGGCATAAAGTTAACAGGGGTATTTCAGCACGAAAGGCATAAACCCACAGTACTAAGAATAAATGCAAAACATACTTGTTATTGAAAGCATAGAACATTTTCAGGAACTTGTTTTAATTGACAGTAACTTTGTAAAATGTCATGATAAATGTGCCTAATTGATGAAGATAATAAATTAAAGAGATCGAACCTGTACATTGTAAACTACAGACTAGCTGTTGATGTCACAACTTTTGTCAATGTACAATTCAAGACTCATCAGTGAATCATCTTTCTGACACACAGAGACATTCTGCTGATAAAATTCCATACGCATGCCACCATTCAGGGCCTGACTTCAATTATAACACAACAGTTTGTTGAGAACCAAAACCAAGTACTGCAATCCTTATGCAATGCAGTGCAATAACGTTTTATACATTACACACAACTACTGTCTAGTGTGTGAGGTTGAGAAATACTTCTATTATACGGACAAGCACACACACACAAACAAACACCTCTCACAGAATTATAGCCATATGTAGGTGTGGGGCATACTAGGGTCCTCTCTAGCTATTGAACTCTGACTTTTGATCACCAACCATAGGTGAGAGAGACATTTGGCAGAGCATGAGCTGAATGATTACTGGCTAGTTATTTCACTTCATTAACAGAGACACATTGGAAGGGACATATTCTAGGTGTGGCTCATCACTTACACCAGATACAGTTTGACATCAGAAATTACAAATGTGATTTAAATTTGACCAGCCTTATCTCACCTGTGGATAATGTTAAATGTGATTTTGGGTTGATAATGTTGTACACCCATCAAGACATTGTCCATAATGCAGTATGTCTATAATTATATTTTTACTTTCAGAAATGTAAATGCTTCATGTTCATCGTAGCCTATTTGGAATGGCAGAAATTAGTGAACATAATGGCATGATAATGCCAGGTGGCTGCTGGTAGCTTAGCGGTTAAGAGCGTTTGGCCAGTAACTGAAAGGTTGTTGGTGTGAATCCCTGAGCTGACTAGGTGAAAAATCTGCCGATGTGCCCTTGAGCTAGGCACTTAATCCTAATTGCTCCTGTAATTCGCTCTGGGTAAGAGTGTCTGTTAAAATGTGTCAGAAGTGGCATTTAAAAGATTACCTGTGATGTTTATATTTCTTAATGTCACATAGACATTCATCTGCTAAGCAGGGAAAGCCTTTATCTCAGAGCTTTCATTTGGTCACAAGTCAACTGATTCTGCCAT
Source organism: Salvelinus sp. IW2-2015 (assembly GCF_002910315.2). Taxonomy (NCBI): domain Eukaryota; kingdom Metazoa; phylum Chordata; class Actinopteri; order Salmoniformes; family Salmonidae; genus Salvelinus; species Salvelinus sp. IW2-2015. The sequence goes on from NC_036853.1 coordinate 10,179,981, forward strand.
ATCCTTTCCTGCTCAACGCATTTGGGCTGTCAGGACCATGGACAGCAACGGGGGCCCAATTCCCATTGTGGAAACATCAACTAACATGGTGCATATTTGAACTTATTATAGCCTTATTTGATCATTAATCACAATTGTGTCATTGTAAAGATTTTTTTAGATCTTGGTGTCTGAACAGCATTTTGGTTTTACACTAAATCCATGGAAGTATGCTATGTAGGCTAAATGATCCTCTGTAATACTGTAACATCAAGAAGCCTTAGTTATTGGTGGCTACAGTTTCCATGAAGAAGTTTGATGATGATGATGATGATGATGAAGATGATAATGATGGACGATGCCCTACACTGACGATGATGAATAGGGCAACGTTGTTCACTCTCATTGTTTATTTTTTTATTTAACCTTTATTTTACTCCATTCTGTAGTTAAGTAATCTCCATTCTGTAGTTAAATAATCTCCATTGTGAAGTTAAATGGCTTCCATGACTTCCCCGACTGCATTAGAAAAAAAACATTGAATCTTAAAGCTGCAATATGTAAATCTTTGGGCGACAAGACCAAATTCACATAGAAATGTGTTATAGATCTGTCATTGTCATTGAAAGCAAGTCTAAGAAGCAGTAGATCTGTTCTATGTGTGCTATTTCTATGCTCCCCCTTAAGTTTTGTTTTTGTGTCTTACAAGTTTGGTTTTGTACGTCATCTTCAAACAGCTGAAAATACAATATTTTTGGTTATGCAAATATATATTTCACAGCGATTTAGATGGTACAATGATTTTCTACATTRTACTTGCTTGTTTGTCACATAAACTGAAATTAGGTGAACTATTAGAATTTCAGCAACAAGAAATGTTGGAGAGTTTCTGCATCTTCAAAGGGATAGTTTGGGATTTTGGCACTGCAGTTTGAAGGAAGTTTCTAACTAGCATTAGTGCAATGACTGCTACTGTAGCACGCTAGCTGTTCCTGTAGACTTCCAGCCATTGTGCTAACGCTAGTAAAACTACCTCTAACTTCCTTCATATTCAATGCAAATACATAAAAATGGTATCCACGAGTTCATCCGCCAATGGGGAAGTAGATCAAGGGAATCGTTGCCTAAATCCCAAACTATCCCTTTAACATTGTATTTTTGTTGGTGGCTTATTTACATCCACCTCCATAAACCCAACATGGCAACACACCATAGCAGCAGCAACACTGCTGGCTGCGCGCAGTAAACGTTTGTCATCTCTTGACAGTCCTTGCGTCCCTATTTTGTACATTTTGGCACCGAATTTATTTGGTCTTGGGCTTAGCTGCTACTTGAGCAGCACATGGTGGGATGTCACAGAAAGCATATGGATAAATAAAGGATGCTGCCTGTACCTAAAATATGGGARAGTCAAGGGGAGGCTCTTTAAAAATGTATCCCTTTTAAGCGCCTCTGCCCCAGTTCTGAGAGAGCGTTATGAAAATACAAATACATTGGATACATTTATATGAAATATTATCACGTTTGAAATCTGTAAACACTCAAGTCGTTTTGATGTGTATGCGTGAAATCAATAATATAAGCTAAGAATCGGCGCGAGACCCCTACAACTATGAAATCTCCCTATGTGCATGCCCATGGCCACCTTAGAATATTTGGGAACATGAGACCACGATGATTAAAAGTAGCCTAGGTTATCATGCATGTTTGACGAAAAATAGTATGCAATAATTATTCATACAATTCTCTACAATCATTTAGAGAGCTAAATGTTGAGTTAGACACCAAAATAATAATTTGGTGCGCAATGCAAAAGTCGCCAACCATTAGACTGGCAATTGAAGGCTACGTAATATTGTAATCAAACGAAATACAGCTAATTGTATTAGGCCTTGTTATATGCCATTGGATGGGAGGGGGGGGGGGGCACACGTTACCTTTGTGCATGCCGGTGTATCGGTCCTTTAGAACTGTCAGTTCGTGGATTTTCCCGAACTGTTCAAACAGAGGTTTCAGGTCTTTTTCCTCTAAGTTCCGCGGTATCTGCCCGATAAACAGCTTTATGGCATCTTGGTCTTTCATATTGCCGCTCTCCGGATGAATGGAAATGGATTCTGACCCGTTCATGGGTTTAGGAAATGTGATCTGAGAGTACTGGTGCTGGTGAGGGATAAGTAGTAGTGGTTGTTCGGTAGGTGGTGCCCCAGGTCCAGTGAAAACCAGGCTGGTGTGAGCGGGATGGGGCTGCTGTGATTGCTGCTGCCTTCTTGTTTCAGTCTGAGTGAATCTGGCCATTCTGAGCTGGGAGCACACTGGATAATAATGACAACACACACACGCACTGAGAGAGAGCAAACACTCAGCTGGAAACCAGGCTCACCTTCTATCTAACACACAATACTATTCTGTTAGCAGCACTAACGATGACATCACTTTTCTATGATAATGAGGTAACCTTCAAAATAAACACCCGCATTTCAAAACATTGCAAAACTCATTCAAAATATATAACATTTTGATCAATTTTTATTGTTCTTATAACCAAATACAAGAAGGAATTTATGGGGAAAAAATGTAATATGTTTTTAAAAACTTTATTTTAAGATTGCTATTGAAAAATACAATGTTCAGACTGGTATGTTGACAATATTGGGCTTATAGTGAAAAAAGGCTATTATTTGTGCAGATGTAAAAGTGTTGTTGGGAGTATTCAGTAGGGTCTGTAGAATCTATATAGGGTGTCATTTCATTGGGCACTGAATAATACGGAGGGTTGCTGGCCTTTTACTACACCCATTCCATTACAATGATCTTTTGAAGTTACATCTGAAGCAACAAATTGTGTTAATGTGCCCTGCATCTTTTTGTCTTGTGACAGCAAAGAGGTTATGCCAAAGGTTTCTAGAACGGCCAACAACTGGTGGAGTATTAAGAAGGTGATAGTGAACTTAAACTCACATTGGACAGTTATAGCCATACAGTATATATCCAACATATAGTCAGTAGTAGTAATTGCATTACATTAAACCTTAAGATGCTGGATTTTTTAAGCCAGCATGAAAGAGAATTAAAGGATATACTACTTCCAATTCAGAAACATCAGGCATTCCAGTATCTGCTAGTGCATGGTGTTGAGATGGACGTGAAACTGAACTATACAAATGGGTGCCCCATTTTAGAAAACAGTCAGAAGGTATTAGTTGTGGTGTTTATGTGTGCTTGTTCTCTAAAGCAGTCTTATCAGAGCGCAATGTAAATACGCTTTGTCACAATGGCATGCGAGAGTATCTTTTACATGAGTTAACGGAGGGGAAATTACTTAATTGAAAGAAGTTAAGGTTTTAAGTTTGAAGAATACTACAGACTCTCTTTTAATGCATTTTAAACTGTAGAAGTGGCATTTAAAAATAGTACATGCAAAACAACAGTCTCAACGTCAACAGTGAAGAGTCGACTCCGGGATGCTGGCATAGGGGCGGTAGGTAGCCTAGTGGTTGGAGAGTTGGACTAGTAACCGAAAGATTGCCAGATCAAAGCAGATCACTGTTCCTAGGCCGTCATTGAAAATAAGAATTTGTTCTTAACTGTCTTCCCTAGCTAAATAAAGGAAGAAAAAAAAGAGATGCAAAGAAAAAGCCATATCTCAGACTGGCCAATAAAAAGAAAATATTAAGATGGGCAAAAGAACACAGACACTAGACAGAGGAACTCTGCCTGGGAGGCCAGCATCCCGGAGTCGCCTATTCACTGTTATGTTGGGACTGGTGTTTCGCGGGTACTATTTAATGAAGACTTGTGAAGTGTCTGTTTCTCAAACTAGACACTCTAATGTACTTGTCCTCTCGCTCAGTTTTGCACCGGGTCCTCCCACTCCTCTTTCTACTCTGGTTGTTCTGTGAAGGGAGTAGTACACAGTGTTGTACAAGATCTTCCGTTTCTAGGCAATTTCTCGCATGGAACAAGAATAGCAAGAATAGACTGACGGGTTTCAGAAGAAAGCTCTTTGTTTCTGACCATATTGAGCCTGTAATCGAACCCACAAATGCTGATGCTACAGATACTCAACTAGTCTAAAGAAGGCCAGTTTAATTGCTTCTTTAATCTGAACAACAGTTTTCAGCTGCGCTAACATAATTGCAAAAGGGTTTTTGTAATGATCAATTAGCCTTTTAAAATGATAAACTTGGATTAGCTAACACAACGTGCCATTGGGACACAGGAGTGATGGTTGCTGATAATGGGCCTCTGTACGCCTATGTAGATATTCCATAGAAATTCAGCCGTTTCCAGCTGCAATAGTCATTTACAACATGAACAATGTCTACACTGTATTTCTGATCAATTTGATGTTATTTTAATGGACAAAAAATGAACTTTTCTTTCAAAAACAAAGACATTTCTAAGTGACCCCAAACTTTTGAACGGAATGCGTTTTGATTTGTTTAACACTTTTTTTGGTTACTACATGATTCCATATGATTTATTTCATAGTTTTGATGTCTTCACTATTATTCTACAATGTAGAAAATAGTAAAAATAAAGAAAACGCTTGAATTAATAGGTGTGTACAAACTTTTGACTGGCACTGTATATATATATATAGCATTTATAGGCCTACAGTGTATTGCATTGGGACCACTGGAATGGGTGGAATTAGAAAGTGCTGCTGGGTATGTAGACCTCAGTCCCCCAAGTAATAACACCATATATAGATTCTACAGACCCTACTGAGTATTCCCAACCCCACTTTTACATCGGCACAGAGTCGTTTTTTTGTCTATAAGCCAATATGTAATTTATAGGCCTACAGTCTATTGCATTGCAGTGAATGGAGTAAGGAGTCCCCAGCACTCTATTGAACCCCTTGCACAGCACAATTTAAGTTTTGTAGACTCTATTGAGTAATTTGAATTACATATCATTTGTATTGTATTTAAAATAGATTTCTTTACATATAACCAACACAATACCTATGAACAGACCAGTGTTTGTGTAAACTCTCTAAAGAAATGCTGATATAAATAATACAATATTAAAATAAAAGTACATCAAATTATCACTTTTTTTAAAGGTGGTTGCAATACTTTGAAAAACAGTTGCTTTACTACAGTCACGCCCCCAAAAAATGATATTCCCAAAGATTAGCATGTATTTGTAGGGGGGACTCTTATTTTGAAAAAAAGATCCTCGATCGTGCTGCCAGCGTAATATCCTGCTGCCAGGAGAACGGTAATCCGACACACTCGCACACACATAGTACAAGAGAGAGGGGGGCTGATAGTGGGGAAAACGACTACGCGAAAGCGAGAGACATATTCACCGCTTTTGAGCCATATTCACCGCTCTTGAGCGACACCCACAGATGTCGGTATGATACTGCACCATCGGAGTGCAAATTCTTTGCATTGCACAACATGCTCGGAGAAGTTTGGGGCCACCTCCTTCCTTTGCTAAACTACCCAATTCTTCCAGAAAACAGGCCACTATGCTTCTCTATCTCAAGTCCCTCACAGCCAGGCATGCCTTTGATGGCCTCTCAGTAGTTTCATCCCACTCTGACACCAGTGGAGCACTGTATGATACAATATGGTACTGTCCTTTAAATTCATATTTTTTTAATTTGCTTACAATTTGTTTCCGATAGGCTACATACTGCTTTAAATCTCMTGAACAAGACCTGCAGCATCTTTCGATGCAAATAAATATGTGACATTACCCTCAAAGTTAAAACGTCCCACTTTATTTCCATACTATCATTCCTTTATTTTGTCCCCATTACCTGCTAATTGTCTTAATGGTCTTGCATTGTTAGTTGCAGTGTTCAATCCATTGACTTCTTGATCTCTCCTCTGGAATATAAGAGGCGGCTTCTGTTAACTACCGTGTCAAACAGCATGTAACAATGAACATTACACTGTGTACCAGTGGAGGCTGGTGGGAGGAGCTATAGGAGGACAGGCTCATTGTAATGGCTGGAATGGAATAAATTGGAGAGTCAAACATGGTGTTTCCATATGTTTGATACCGTTCCATTAATTCCATTCCAGCCATTACAATGATCCTGTCCTCCTATAGATCCTCCCACCAGCCTCCACTGCTGTCTACAGTCTGGTAATTAGTGGGATATATTTCTGAACCACCAAAGCAGCTCTTCCCCATTAAAAACCATGATCAGATCATAATCCATGCATCTGATTACTCAACAGATAATGGGAGAAAATTAGCAAAGTAATAATGGAGAAACGTTTTTTAGTCTGTGTGTTACTTCAAGAAACGTATGCATTTCCAAAGATGAATGGATAGTGCAGGCTACCATATTATAATTTAACAAAAAACTACCCCGACTAACTTCATATAGGCTTCATTAACTTGTCCTCTCTATTTACAAATGCTGTCAAGAACACTTACACAGAAAATATATATGTTCTTTGCAACTAAAGCCATGGCTTATAAAGCCAACTAATAAATAAAACAATACAGAATTAAAATACAGAACAGACAGCTATTTTGTAAAGTGAGGTATGTAAAACAAAGGGCTTTAACTGAACATATCTGCAGGATGTTAAAGCCATTTAACAGTAGATTAAATAAAGTGATATACTGTCAGTGACAACAGGCTCGCTTGTGTAGAGGGGAATTGATCTGGGCTGTCTTGGCTGCTCACTGGGCACCGTGGGGGGTCTAGATCTTCGGGATCACAGTGTCAATGTCTCGGATGATCTTCTTCAGCTGGTTCCACTGCTCCAGGTTTAACGCCACACCTGAGGGAGACACAGACCAGTGAAGGGGAGTGTGTTTAAAATGCATATTTTCCAGGACGTTGAAAAGGCATATTTTCAGACGTTGAAAAATATGTATTTTCCGGATGTTGAAATCAAGTTCATTTTTGGTTCTGAATGAAAGTTCAAAATACTTATTTTCCTGATGTTGAAAATACGTATTTTACAGACGTTGAAATCAGGCTCATTTTTTGTTCTGAATGAAAGTTGAAAATAAGTCATTTATAGTCGTCTATGTTTGGGCTAAATCAAGGCTGGTCCAGACAGGACAACATCTGAACCAAACATACACTTGTATGATTGGTTCAGATTTGGTCCGGACCAGACCAAAAACCAATGTCCGTGGATGTGGAAATCAAGGCCGGTCTGGAACTGCACCAAAAAAAGACGTCCAAAGGGCCTCGGCATCGGTCTATGCTTACTGAGGTGTAGCCTACAGTGTTGCCTGAAAGTGAATTTTATGAATGCCCATCTATGTGGTAAGGCTACCGTTTGTAAAACACCAAACAACGACGTCCGGACAGGACCCCCAAAAAAGACATCCAAAAGACGTCGACTCGTGCTTACTGGGGTGTAGCATACCTTGTCGGTGCAATGGAATTTTCTGAATGCCCATCAATGTGGTAGGCCCACCGTTTGTAAAACAGGATTTTGCATTGGCTTTATTAGTCCTGATTCATGTGGCTAATCAATTTGGCTATTTARGCTCTGAATATCAGCTACCCAACTTTATCAGGAGTTATCGCAAGCCTATTTGCAATGTGTTTACACAGCGGGAAAGGCAGAAGTATTCACTGATGACAATGGGGTGAAACTCCTGGACAACAGTTGTGATTGTCCATTCCATATTGTCCATTTAACTTTGACCCGTCCTGTTTTTAGGATATGTTGCTTGTTAACATGGCAGCTTATGTTTTAGTTGATTGAGCCCCATTTAGGTTAGGATATTTTATCTGAGAAATCTGCATGTTGTAAAAAGTGTCCGTCTCATTACATTGTCATACATTTAATCTCCAGCCTGAGGTAGGCTAAAGAAAAGGCCACATACTCTTTCTACCATATCCTATATCTGCTACATGATTTATGTTATTCGATTTTTGGATGGAACATTGGTGGAGCGCTGCAGAGATGTGTCTCTCCAACAGCAGCGCACTGAGAATGGACAAGCAAAATATTTTGCACCCCTGTCTTAGACAGAGTGGGCACTGCTGATAAAAGGGCGGCATCAGTGCTCACCTAAAAAGCTCATATGCCACTCGTTGAGAGAAATTGTCATTGTTTTTGGACAGAATTATGTGAGGTTTTATGTGTTGTTGTTGGAGGTGCGTCTTGGTCAGTTTAGCTAATAAAATGCCACCCTCGTCAATCTGCCGGTGCGGTCACCTAATTCTGGTGCGGTCACCTAATTCTGGTGCGGTCACCTAATTCTGGTGCGGTCACCTAATTCTGGTGCGGTCACCTAATTCTGGTGCGGTCACCTAATTCTGGTGCGGTCACCTAATTCTGCCTAATGAGCGGGCCGGCCGTGGTGTCGGGGTCCACATTGACATGGAAGATCAATACAATAACCGCAGGGCGGGGTTCATACTCTGACATTTCTTATTATTTTTCTGAGATGTTTGATATGTTTGAATAACATGCCACACAGCACCCTGAAACAAGATTGAAGGTTTTTAATTCATTTCTGTATTTTTACCCACCACTTTTATTTTAGTTTTATTCAACTGGACATGTATTGAATTCCAAAGGCATCTATCCGGCCACCTCAGCAGGAGATAGCAAGGACAGGACAGCCAAAGCAGAATAGTTTTGGCAGACAGCTCAGTACCTTGGCCTGCTTATATGTGCAGCAGAGAAACAAAAAGGGCCAACCATCATATACTCTATATAGCTTATTGGATAAGAAGCCTATGTTGTCACACTGCTACTGCCCTAGCTTTAAACTACAAGGATGTCGAGTGGCTATTTTGAGAGGGTGGAAGTCGTTGAGGCAGGGGAGCCAAGAGTGAGAACTTCCTGTACATGCGTTTTATTGACAATTTCCATTAGCGTTTCGCCAGGCTGGAGGCCTGAGACAACAAATCAATAGTGTGAACTAAAATGTTACATACAATTCACAGTAGCATTAATGCTGCTTCTTGTTAACCACTGAATCGGCACAGGGAGGCAGCCAAGCTTGATCTCCACAGCCTGGTCTGTAGTGACTGAGGCCCAGGACGAGCCATGACAGTCAGCTGAGGGAGCCACTTAGCATTCTGCACTGCTCATTAATTAATTAATTCACACACACACACACTGAATGATTCTTAAATGCTCTGGCTGGCATGGCAAACTTCACCAACCGTATATCTGACAAATAAGCATATAGTGTTTGAGATAATTCACCACTGCACTCTAGTTCTGCATTGCAAAGCACGCTCACCCAACTGRAAGGTTTTGTTCAAGAAAAGGAGTGTGATGGGATGGCATATTGCACCAAAGCCCTTTATGGACCGCTAGCTTAAACCTCTCAGATGTAAAGTCCCCTGTTTAGGGGACCTGCGTGGTTCTGGTACCAATTTTTACCATCATTTTCTCTTATAAATCAATCTGTGGAAACCATAGATCGATTTGGCTTGTATTGAGCGATAGCCCTGGTTCCACGGACACGGAAGTATATTCTGACCGCCTGTGAGATGTAGGATGTGAAATCTGAAACCACTTGAAGCTGGGACCATTTCATTCGCTCTTCCGACTGTCCATCAACTCCTGGCTGAACCCTACATCACAGCAACTGACAAAGCACATGCCTGCAATCCTTACATTGTAGTGCAACAGGAGATTATGGTTAGCAAACTCAGAGATCGATTTATAGCCATTAATCTCAAATAATTAACAGATTAAAAAAAAAAAAAAAACTTTGTTTGTCAAATATGGACAATATTAATATAAGCTGAAAGTTGATTTCCTAACGAGTTCAGGAAGCCAAGCTAGAGCCCTGTGTGACGTTCACAGTGGTGGGGGAGATGTTTTGATCAAGAGAGACCTTTAGAAAATATGCATATTTTCTCTAACACTAATGGTACAAATATGTATTTTACAGTTATAAAGAAGGTGAAATGTTATGTGTAATCTATTTTATAGTTATAAGGAAGGTGAACTCTTATAGTTATATCAATGGTGGGTGTAGCTGGTGCATGGAAGTCAGGCGCAGGAGAGCAGAGATGAGTGGACAAAGCACATTACTTAGGCAATCATAATACAGAACGCAACCAAGTCACAAAACAAATGCCCAAGAAACAAGTGAGGCAGCACAAAGTACAAAACCCAAGTACAAAGTACCGGCTGCCGCAAAGCACGGGTATAAAATAAAACCCGGCGCAAACCAGCCGGAAGCATGCCAACCTTGACAAAATAAACAATACCCCACACAGACATGGAGGGAACAGAGGGCTAAATACACATTAATAATGATGAGATGTAAACCAGGTGTGCAGGAAAACAAGACAATACAAATGGAAAATGAAAAGTGGATCGGCGATGGCTAGAAGACCGGTGACGTCGACCGCCGAACGCCGCCTGAACAAGGAGAGGAACCGACTTCGGTGGAAGTCGTGACAAGTTAGTGGTTTTAAAATGTGCCAATACTATATTTAGAAAGCATATAAGTCATTTCAAGCCTTATTCATACAGTTTTGGTGAATAGGAAATACGTCGTAAAATATTTCATATTTTTATAATATTTGTACTGCATATTTAAGTTTGTATCCTCAAAAGTGGCTATACCTCAACAATTAATAACTCCTTTTCACCAGAAAGGTGACATTTTAAGTTTTATTGGAGTATGCAATATTACTAGTTATTGTTTATGGTCCTCTCATGATAAATAATTACTTTTGGGGATAACGTAGATTACATTACATTTTTGAAATAAGCTTTTGGTGTGTATGAAACATTTCTGGGATCTTTTATTTTAGCTCATAAAACCAACACTTTACATGTTGTGTTTATATTTTTGTTCAGTATTGTTACATTTAAGAGATTTAATGGCGTGGATATGAAAAGAGCACTCTGTCTGTACCGTAGCCAACCTTTCCTCCCCGGCTTCAGGTCACCCATGTCAGTGGTATAAACTCTCTGATATCGTTCTGGACCTTGCCTCGGAAGAGACACCCTAACGTACCTCATCTTTCCTATCTGCAGACGAGAGAGAGTGTTACATAGAACATGCTCGAGTGCAGAAATGTCTGCTGGTTTAATACCTATAGTGATGTGGCTGTTTGCAAATCAGTGACTTTATTTGCTCTCCTCTCCCTCATCCTCCCACTGGTTCCTTTTATTGTTGGGGGGGGGCAGCGTTGGAGCTGTTCTCCCCTTCTTCTGGGCTGGGCCATCTGACGCTGGGAGCCTCTTACTCTTTACCTCGGGGACAGGCTTACAGGAGAGAAATGTCTTTTCAAGAGCATCTTTATTATAATTCACATTACGTAAGCGTTCATTAACAAAGCGTTCTCCCAACCTGTTTCGGTTAAAAGCTGAGGGATAGGGCTGGAGAAATGGAACCACTCTAAAATKCATAGAGTTACGGGTGCAAGAACTGACCTTCCAGGATATCAAAATGATAGTTTTAACCATGTTTTATGACTATATAGTGTTTGTTTACATTTACTTTGTTTACAAACATTGACGTGAAACAAGCTTATATTTTGGGTTCTGATAGGGTACGACATTTGAACTAAGCTCATGAGGCATTTCTAGGTTACATTCTTCAAGAATCAATGGGCACATTCCATTAATTCAGAAACCTAAAAATGGATGAAGCAACTGCAGATTGCCCCTTTAAAGAGGATGCTCAAAATATTGAAATACCATGGTCAGTATCAATGCACAGTTCATGTATTCTGAGTCCAAATCAATTGAAATTAATGGTTTGTGTAAGTGGAATTTAATGAGACACTACATGGCAAATATATGTGTGTGATTATTTAGCATTCAGAGATGCAGGGAATAGAGATGAGATGGCATACCTTTTTGTCCTCCTCCTTGTCACAGCTGCTACCTGACTCCTGGCATTTGAGAATGAACTTAAATCAAACTTAAAATCAATCAATTTGCATGTGTTTAAGATGAACAGTCAGGAGTAAACTAAATCAGCCATCGTATCTGGATCAGCAAAGTAGATGTAGGCCATCAAACTTGGAATTAAGTTGTATGCAGAAGTGCACACAACTGCCTCTCAATCTCTTTCTTTGGGAAATGGAATGAGAGCTGTGCATCATTAGCAAACCAAATACAGGCTGGAATGTTGACTGGCACTATCCATTCAATGCATTATTTCAATTAATATCCTCATGTGTAGTTTAATCGTTCAATTTGCATTTCTCCGTCAATTCAATTTTCATGAAGTTAAAATGTATGTTAAAAGTTGCACTGATGCTAGTTAGCATATTGGTCTAGGTAGCCCAGTAATTTAATATCTAGCTGAAGAGCATTTCAATCATAGTGGGAGGAAAGGCCACAAGCTGTATACACGGCTGTATCTAGAGAATATCACTCTAAAGTTAATGAATAACATAATTGCATGAAGCAGCAAAGCCTACTTGATTCTAATTACCAATTAACAAACTGATTGAGAGGGGACCACAAACACCTGAGCTGAGGAGGCAAGGGCCCTTTTCAAACAGATAGGCCTGTTTAAAACATGTATCTTTCTCCTTGCATCCTTGAGATAACCTATGTGGGGAAACTATTGAACACTAGCCTATACTGAGCCCATCCTGTCATACTAAGTCAGTTGGTTATTTCTTAAAGTAGGCTAAAGTAAAAAAGAAATGCCTCTACTTTGGCAATGTTTATCTCGAAATCGATGCACCTATGCTTTCCCGCCACCAGAGAGAAACAGAACTCTGCTCTAATTTTACAGGCCACTGATATCCTAAACTTTCGTGGACAGACTACTAAACATAAATGGTATCTGACCAAATTACGCACAATTTTTGTTCTAGGTTAATGGAGATTAGCCTACTGCATATCCCAAAATGATGTGGCCACAATGATGTGAACTGAAATAATTCTCAGTCAAAAATAAATGTTTCATCCCTACAAAAATGTTGCTGACAATGAATACAAATATTGTCAGCATGGTATTTGCTAGCCCATTCACAGACAATAATGTTAATTATAAACTGGGCAGTTCGAGTCCTGAATGCTGATTGGCTGACAGCCGTGTTATATCAGACAGTATACCACGAGTATGACAACMTTTTTATTTTTACTGCTGTAATTACATTGGTAACCAGTTTATAGTAGCAATAAGGCACCTCTGGGGTTTGTGGTATATGGCCAATATACCACGGCTAAGGGCTGTCTCCAGGCACTCCACTTTGAGTTGTGCATAAGAACAACCCTTAGCCAAGGTATATTGGCCATATACCGCACCCCTTCGTGCCTTATTGCTTAAATATACAGTATACCATCTATTCACGAACCAGTCAGCTGACAGAGGCAGAAGCACCCACACTCCACTCCCGAATCTTGTCTAAACTTCAATACTTTGTCTAAATGTCAAATGTCACGCTTGCTATACGGTTTTGGAAACATTTGGAGCTAGACTTTCACATCAAATCAAATCAAGTTTATTTTATATAGCCCTTCGTACATCAGCTRATATCTCRAAGTGCTGTACAGAAACCCAGCCTAAAACCCCAAACAGCAAGCAATGCAGGTGTAGAAGCACGGTGGCTAGGAAAAACTCCCTAGAAAGGCCAAAACCTAGGAAGAAACCTAGAGAGGAACCAGGCTATGAGGGGTGGCCAGTCCTCTTCTGGCTGTGCCGGGTGGAGATTATAACAGAACATGGCCAAGATGTTCAAATGTTCATAAATGACCAGCATGGTCAAATAATAATCAGGAATAAATGTCAGTTGGCTTTTCATAGCCGATCATTAAGAGTTGAAAACAGCAGTTGAACAGTTGAAACTGGAATAGCAGCAAGGCCAGGTGGACTGGGGACAGCAAGGAGTCATCATGCCCGGTAGTCCTGACGTATGGTCCTAGGGCTCAGGTCCTCCGAGAGAGAGAAAGAAAGAGAGAAGGAGAGAATTAGAGAGAGCCAAGATTTTCAAAATGTTCATAAATGACAAGCATGGTCAAATAATAATCAGGAATAAATGTCACTTGGCTTTTCATAGCCGATCATTAAGAGTTGAAAGCAGCAGGTCTGGGACAGGTAGGGGTTCCATAACCGCATAACCGCAACCACATCACGAGAAAGGTTAGAAAAATGTTAAATTACTACACGCATTTATCCGGTTAGGGTTTCCACTCTGTAATATTTCCGTCTTACAGCGCTTGTTCACGGAAGACAGAAGCGACAACCTGTTCTAATGAATTGTTGAAACATCTCCAAACACCTGTCTGTAACAGAAGAAGGATGCCATAATAGTGTTGTAGCTGAAAAATAGCTGGCTGCAACTGTGTGAAAACCAGTTAAAACAGTCGACAGTAAGCGTATATTTTACATTTCTGAAATTATTTTGATGTGATGTGGAAGTAAAGGCTTTTATGTTTCCAAAACCGTTTCAAAAGCAAGGATTATTAACTTTCAACGGGTGTATAAGAGGCGAAGTCAGGTGCAGGAGAGTAGAGTGATGTAAACAGGTGCACTTTTATTTTAGTTCCAAAACGAGAGCACTACATAAATCAAATGCGCTCAAAACACGGAACATAACAAAAATAAAGCGCGTAATAAAACACCACAATAACATGAACCAATTACACACAAAACATGATGGGAAACAGAGGGTTAAATACAAGTAGATTGATAGGGGAAATGAAAACCAGGTGTGTATGGAAATAAGACAAGACAAATGGATATATGAAAAATGGAGCGGTGATGGCTAGAAAGCCGGTGACGTCGATCGCCGAACGCCGCCCGAACAAGGAGAGGAGCCGACTTCGGCAGAAGTCGTGACATTAACGTTTCTAAACGTTAAAACAGAGCGTTGGGATTGTAGTTCACATGGAGCATGTGGTTGTTCATACCTTCAGCTGAGAACCCTCAGGGGGAAGCTGTGGGCCTAGCTATTTGCCTGAATATTTTTATTCAAGGCTCTGTAGTTTGGCCATGTTTAACTCAGCCTTATCCCCCACTTTCCCTATTTATACTGCTACTTGTGAACATGGCAGACATAAAATATACTGTTTCTAAGATTTTATTGAGTACAGTTCATATAAGGAAACCAGTCAATTGAAATAAATTAATYAGGCCCTAATCTATGGATTTCACACAACTGGGAATACAGGTACGCATCTGTTGGTCACAGATACCTTTAAAAAGTAGGGGTGTGGATMAGAAAACCAGTCAGTATCTGGTGTGACCACCATTTGCCTCATGCAGTGTGACACATCTCCTTTGCATAGTTTATCCGGTTGTTGATTATTGTCCCAGTCCTCTTCAATGGCTGTGCGAAGATGCTGGATATTGGCGGGAACTGGAACACGCTGTTGTACACGTCGATCCAGAGCATCCCAAATGTGCTCAATGGGTGACATGTCTGGTGAGTAGGCAGGCCATGGAAGAACTGGGACATTTTCAGCTTCCAGGAATTGTGTACATGAGGTGAAGGCACGACAGTGGGCCTCAGGATCTTGTCTCGGTATCTCTGATCATTCAAATTGCCATAGATAAAATACACTTGTGTTTGTTGTCCGTAGCTCAWGCCTGCCCATACCATAACCCACCGCCACCATGGGGCACTCTGTTCACAACGTTGACATCAGAAAACTGCTCGCCCACACGACACCATAGACGTGGTCTGCAGTTATGAGGCATATTGCCAAATCTCTAAAACGACATTGGAGGCGGCTTATGGTAGAGAAATGAACATTAAATTATCTGGCAACAGCTCTGGTGGACATTCATGCAGCCAGCATGCTAATTGCACACTCCTTCAAAATCTGTGTTTGGAGTTGCCTTTTATTGTACCCAGCACAAGGTGCACATGTGTAATGATCATGCTGTTTAATCAGCTTCTTGACATGCCACAAATTGTCATGTGGATGGATTATCTTGGCAAAGGAAAAATGCTCACCAACAAGGATGTAAGAGAAATAAGCTTTAAGTGCATATGTAAAATGTCTGGAATCTTTTATTTCAGCTCATGAAACATGGGACCAACATTTTACATGTTGCGTTTATATTTGTGTTCATTGTAAATTAGCAGAGGCACATAGAGAAACCTCCTACAGACACACTCAAATGGATTGCAACCGGTCCATTATTGCATTGCTTTGACACAAACCTACACATTACAAAAATGTGTCAAAAGTAGAACATTGTTTTTTGCAAATCCTACCATGTGTTATACCTCTGTGGGTTCTGTAGAGTTCATCATGAACAAAGACAGTAGTTGGATAGTGAAGAATATAGGCCTAATAATGCCCAGTTGCACTTAAGAAGGTATTTCAGGGAGAGTAAAATGTGATTTCGGTGTTTGACAATAAGTTTGACAACCACTGCAGTAGGTTACCTAATATGGTGTTTCTTCATGAGTTGTTAAAGATGTATCTAATACAGTACGCTGCTCTTTGGCATGTTGCTTCTGGAAAATGTCACTCATACACAAGCAGCCCAATTCTGATATATTTTCCACTAATTGGTATTTTGACCAATCAGATCAGCTCTGAAAAAGATCTAATGTGAAAATAGATCTGATTTGATTGGTCAAAAGACCAATTGATGACACTTCCTTTTAAGGGGTTCTTGTTACAGGTTAATTCCATGTGTACACCGTAACAAGCATTTTAGTTAACTGTAACAACTCATGGTTACATTGTAATAATAACACGTAACTAGTAGTAATTGCGGTCTGTAATTACAGAAGTGTAACAAGAAATTATTGTTAGCATGCTTGTTACAAATAGGCAGGTTTCCACTAAATTCAACAACTTAGTGTTTCACTTCTTCTCTGCTGCATCCGATTCATTAGCAACTGTGACAACGGTTGGGATCCCTTGTGGATGCGCTGGGTATCAGAGATTATAGCCTATGTTCAATAGGCTATAATAATGTAATGACCTGACTATATCATAAAGGAACAATTGTCCAGACAGAGGATTGAGTTTACGAATTGACGGTTTATTAACCCAACTTTACACAGGCTACTGTTTGGCCGTAGCCCACGCCAAATAAATGAAAGATAACCCACAAGCCAACCGTGACCTTCTCTTGTGAAGGCCAGACGTAAGAGAGAGAACAAAGGCTAAACCTGGTCTTAACTTCCAATGCTCCATCCCCCTGCCCAACCCCCCTCCACGCCACTCCGCCAACCGCAAGGATGCCCGGCATCAGAACATTCCAGACATTCCCGTGATTGGCAGATAGCAGGTTGATTGGCATGTCGCGAACACTGGGTACTGGTAAGTACAACACAACCACCTCCTAGCCTAACACATAACACACAGCTGTCTGTGCGGGTCGCTACAATAATTTAGCCATTAATGTGCACAGTTCAAAATATATTATGTCAAAGTTGTTGCTAGCACTGCCCCCAAAATAAAGCATACCATAATTACTAATTGTTGCACATGATTTAGCTAGTTAAAATGAAGTGTATGTTGAGGGGTACTTACCTGTAACTAATGTGTACTTATACATGGGTTGCACCTCCGTCACTCCGTTGCGTTGTTGCCATTGTCATCAATGTTCTACAGACGCCGCAGCCATATTGATGCTCCAAAGTAGAATGGGGCTAATGACTTTAAACCGGGGATAATGTCTGTTTCATCTAAATTACACTATAGGGGCTTAGGAATATGACGACATTGCTAGATTCTTTACATATTTAGTAGGAAACAACTTTACCATCATCATCATCATGTTGTGAAATGTACTTTAGACAGATGGCAATGTTGTCATTAGTTAGCAAAGTTAGTCCAAGTTAGCTAGCAATGATAACATCAGCTAGTTAAAATCTGGAGGTCTCCCCTCAATCTTAGCTAGCTAACTAACGCTACACTGCAACTAAAGTCAATCTGGCGACATCAAAATTCAGACAAAAAGTTTTACTACTAATTATTTGTCTCCAGAACGCTATGTTGGAGATCCAGAAACCTACCGGGCGTTTCTCTCCCAGTGTTCCCTCATCTTCGAGCTGCAGCCTTCTTAATTTCCCTCGGATCGCTCAAAGATAGCGTACCTGTTAACACTCATGCCCGGGAAAGCACTCTCCTGGGAGCAACAATCCACCGTTTGCCTCAGCCTGAGGAGTTTGTGGTGGAGGTAAGAAAAGTGTTAGATTCTCCGTTGTCCAGGAGAGAGACTGCTCGGAAGCCACTTCAACTGCGACAAGACTCCTATAGTGTGGCCGACTATGTTGTGTTTTTTTTTTGCACTTTTGCCACCGAGAGTGCCTGGAACCCAGAATCCCTGTATGACACGTTCCTTCATGGATTATCGGAGGTGGTTAAAGACGAGCTCGAAGCTAGTTTTGTTTTTATTGACGGATAGCCAGGGCATGCTCCAACACTCCAACACATAATTTACAAATAAAGAATTTGTGTTTAGTGAGTCCGCCAGATCAGAGGCCGTAGGGATGACCAGGGATGTTCTCTTGATAATTGTGTGAATTAGACAATTTTCCTGTCAAAATGTATGTTCTGCCCACTATGATTAATTTGCTCCTGTTGTGGAAATTCTTACACTCTTTCTGGGACTCACGCACAAACAGGACAAAGCCTGGCCTGTTGAGGAGTGACGGACTCCATCCTAGCTGGAGGGGTGCTCTCATCTTATCTACCAACATATACAGGGCTCTAACTCCTCTAGCTCCACAACGAAATAGGGTGCAGACCAGGCAGTCTGCCACTAGCACAGTCAGTGTAGTCAGCTCGGCTATCCCCATTGAGACCGTGTCTGTTCCTCGACCTAGGTTGGGCAAAACTAAACATGGCGGTGTTCACCTTAGCAAACTCACTAGAATAAAGACCTCCTCCATTCCTGCCATTATTGAAAGAGATCATGATACCTCACATCTCAAAATAGGGCTACTTAATGTTAGATCCCTCACTTCAAAGGCAGTTATGGTCAATGAACTAATCACTGATCATAATCTTGATGTGATTGGCCTGACTGAAACATGGCTTAAGCCTGATGAATTTACTGTGTTAAATGAGGCCTCACCTCCTGATTACACTAGTGACCATATCCCCCGTGCATCCCGCAAAGGCGGAGGTGTTGCTAACATTTACGATAGCAAATTTCAATTTACCAAAAAAACGACATTTTCTCCTTTTGAGCTTCTAGTCATGAAATCTATGCAGCCTACTCAATCACTTTTTATAGCTACTGTTTACAGGCCTCCTGGGCCATATACAGCGTTCCTCACTGAGTTCCCTGAATTCCTATCAGACCTTGTAGTCATAGCAGATAATATTCAAATTTTTGGTGAATTTAATATTTAATATATATTAATAAGTCCACAGACCCACTCCAAAAGACTTTCGGAGCCATCATCGACTCCGTGGGTTTTGTCCAACATGTTTCTGGACCTACTCACTGTCACAGTCATACTCTGGACCTAGTTTTGTTCCATGGAATAAATGTTGTGGATCTTAATGTTTTTCCTCATAATCCTGGACTATCGGAGCACCATTTTATTACGTTTGCAATCGCAACAAATAATCTGCTCAGACCCCAACAAAGGAGCATCAAAAGTCGTGCTATAAATTCTCAGACAACCCAAAGATTCCTTGATGCCCTTCCAGACTCCCTCTGCCTACCCAAGGATGTCAGAGGACAAAAAACAGTTAACCACCTAACTGAGGAACTCAATTTAACCTTGTGCAATACCCTAGATGCAGTTGCACCCCTAAAAATTAAAAACATTTGTCATAAGAAACTAGCTCCCTGGTATACAAAAAAATACCCGAGCTCTGAAGCAAGCTTCCAGAAAATTGGAATGTAAATGGAGCCACACCAAACTGGAAGTCTTCCGATTAGCTTGGAAAGACAGTACCGTGCAGTATCGAAGAGCCCTCACTGCTGCACGATCATCCTATTTTTCCAATTTAATTGAGGAAAATAAGAACAATCCGAAATGTATTTTTGATACTGTCGCAAAGCTAACTAAAAAGCAGCATTCCCCAAGAGAGGATGGCTTTCACTTCAGCACTAATACATTCATGAACTTCTTTGCTTGGAAAAGATCATGATCATTAGAAAGCAAATTACGAACTCCTCTTTAAATCTGCGTATTACTCCAAAGCTCAGTTGTGCTGAGTCTGCACAACTCTGCCAGGACCTAGGATCAAGAGAGACACTCAAGTGTTTTAGTACTATATCTCTTGACACAATAATGAAAATAATCATGGCCTCTAAACCTTCAAGCTGCATACTGGACCCTATTCCAACTAAACTACTGAACGAGCTGCTTCCTGTGCTTGGCCTTCCTATGTTTAACATAATAAATAGCTCTCTATCCACCGGATGTGTACCAAACTGTGTACCTCTCTTGAAAAAGCTAAACCTTGACCCAGAAAATATAAAAAACTATCAGCCTATATCGAATCTTCCATTCCTCTCAATTATTTTTGAAAAAGCTGTTGCGCAGCAACTCACTGCCTTCCTGAAGACAAACAATGTATACAAAATGCTTCAGTCTGGTTTTAGACCCCATCATAGCACTGAGACTGCACTTGTGAAGGTGGTAAATTACCTTTTAATGGCTTCAGACCGAGGCTCTGCATCTGTCCTCGTGCTCCTAGACCTTAGTGCTGCTTTTGATACCATTGATCACCACATTCTTTTGGAGAGATTGGAAACGCAAATTGGTCTACACTGACAAGTTCTGGCCTGGTTTAGATMTTATCTGTCGGAAAGATATCAGTTTGTCTCTGTGAATGGTTTGTACTCTGACAAATCAACTGTAAATTTCAGTGTTCCTCAAGGTTCCGTTTAAGGACCAATATTGTTTTCACTATATATTTTACTTCTTGGGGATGTCATTCAAAAACATAATGTTAACTTTCACTGCTATGCGGATGACACACAGCTGTACATTTCAATGAAACATGGTGAAGCCCCAAAATTGCCCTTGCTAGAAGCCTGTGTTTCAGACATAAGGAAGTGGATGGCTGCAAACATTCTACTTTTAAACTCGGACAAAACAGAGATGCTTGTTCTAGGTCCCAAGAAACAAAGAGAGCTTCTGTTGAATCTGACAATTAATCTTGAWGGTTGTACAGTCGTCTCAAATAAAACTGTGAAGGACCTCAGCGTTACTCTGGACCCTGATCTCTCTTTTGATGAAAATATCAGGACTGTTTCAAGAACAGCTTTTTTCATCTATGTAATATTGCAAAAATCAGAAACTTTCTGTCCAAAAGTTATGCAGAAAAATTTATCCATGCTTTTGTTACTTCTAGGTTAGAAGGTTCTAGGTTCTAGGTTCTAGGTACTGCAATGCTCTACTTTCCGGCTACATGGATAAAGCACTAAATAAACTTCAGTTAGTGCTAAATACGGCTGCTAGAATCCTGACTCGAACCAAAAATGTTTTATCATATTACTCCAGTGCTAGCCTCCCTACACTGGCTTCCTGTTAAGGCAAGGGCTGATTTCAAGGTTTTACTGCTAACCTACAAAGCATTACATGGGCTTGCTCCTACCTATCTTTCCGATTTGGTCCTGCCGTACATACCTACACGTACGCTACGGTCACAAGACGCAGGCCTCCTAATTGTCCCTAGAATTTGTAAGCAAACATTTTTATGGAATGGTCTGCCTACCCATGTGAGAGATGCAGACTCGGTCTCAACCTTTAAGTCTTTACTGAAGACTCATCAACGAACCGCCCTTGCTGTCTCTACCTGGCCGGTTCCCCTCTCTCCACTGGGATTCTCTGCCTCTAACCCTATTACAGGGGCTGAGTCACTGGCTTACTGGTGCTCTTCCATGCCGTCCCTAGGAGGGGTGCGTCACTTGAGTGGGTTGAGTCACTGACGTGATCTTCCTGTCTGGGTTGGCGCCCCCCCTTGGGTTGTGCCGTGGCGGAGATCCTTGTGGGCTATACTCGGCCTTGTCTCAGGATGGTAAGTTGGTGGTTGAAGATATCCCTCTAGTGGTGTGGGGGCTGTGCTTTGGCAAAGTGGGTGGGGTTATATCCTGCCTGTTTGGCCCTGTCCGGGGGTATCATCGRATGGGGCCACAGTGTCTYCTGACCCCTCCTGTCTCAGCCTCCAGTATTTATGCTGCAGTAGTTTATGTGTCGGGGGGCTAGGGTCAGTCTGTTATATCTGGAGTACTTCTCCTGTCTTATCCGGTGTCCTGTGTGAATTTAAGTATGCTCTCTCTAATTCTCTTTTTCTCTCTTTCTTTCTTTCTCTCTCTCGGAGGACCTGAGCCCTAGGACCATGCCTCAGGACTACCTGGCTTGATGACTCCTTGCTGTCCAAAGTCCACCTGGCCATGCTGCTGCTCCAGTTTCAACTGTTCTGCCTGCGGCTATGGAACCCTGACCTGTTTACTGGACGTGCTACCTGTCCCAGACCTGCTGTTTTCAACTCTCTAGAGACAGCAGGAGCGGTAGAGATACTCTTAATGATCGGCTATGAAAGCCAACTGACATTTACTCCTGAGGTGCTGACTTGTTGCACCSTYGACAACTACTGTGATTATTATTATTTGACCATGCTGGTCATTTATGAACATTT
Source organism: Salvelinus sp. IW2-2015 (assembly GCF_002910315.2). Classification (NCBI taxonomy): domain Eukaryota; kingdom Metazoa; phylum Chordata; class Actinopteri; order Salmoniformes; family Salmonidae; genus Salvelinus; species Salvelinus sp. IW2-2015. The sequence continues at coordinate 10,202,429 of NC_036853.1, forward strand.
GAACATCTTGGCCATGTTCTGTTATAATCTCCACCCGGCACAGCCAGAAGAGGACTGGCCACCCCTCACAGCCTGGTTCCTCTCTAGGTTTCTTCCTAGGTTTTGGCCTTTCTAGGGAGTATCTCCTAGCCACCGTGCTTCTACACCTGCATTGCTTGCTGTTTGGGGTTTTAGCCTGGGTTTCTGTACAGCACTTTGAGATATCAGCTGATGTAAGAAGGGCTATATAAATACATTTGATTTGATAACCTGCAGAAAGGGTCATATTTGCATGATTTAGCTTATTTGTAATGAATTAATCATTAACGTTTGCTTCATTCATGTGACCGACCAATACTGGGTCATGCATGTGACAGTCCAATACCTCACAAGGCTTCTTCTCTCTAAGCTGAGACCTTGAAACTGAGATATCCCTTTCTCTAAACAAGATTCTGGGCKTACTGCCAAATTGCAAATACTGAGGATGCGTTTAATCAGTCACTTGTATGAACACAGAATTTGGTTTATAGAAAAGCACAAACATACAACATACTCCCATTAGAAATTACAGGCTCTGGTCTATATTGAGTTAGTTAGATTTTTTTTTTGCTTCTATGGTAACTAGCTAGCTATCTAACTTAGTTGGTAGGCATAACAAAAACGCCAGCTAAGGCTTGCTAGCTAGCTAGTTATGTTTGCTAGCTAGCTACAGTAAGTCAGAGCCATATGACCTCCAACACTAGGCTAGGTAGCTGGCAAATGGTAGGTAGATAGCTAACAGCCTATGCTAAATTGTCCAGCAGAATTAATGTATCCCACAAAAAACATACTCTCTCTCCTGTCTTGATGTTTTATTCTCATCTACAAACACTTTGTTTCTTTCTCTCGTCTGGATTTTGCACACTGACCTTGTTCTTGACCCCGTTCTTTGTGCATTGTCACATGAAGTTATGGTCAACACAAGGTGACACATTTGTGGTCGTCAATATTTTGAACATGTTCCTGCAGATGAGAAGACATTATGCCTTAATTCCTTGATATGATGCTTGACATGATGCATTCAAATAAATAATTGCACCATTGCATCCCATCCAAAAGTGAGAATGTTCTTCAACAGTGAAACCATTGCAAGATTACATGATGGAATAAGAGAGTTTGTTTTGCATTTATAGTGCATTTATAAACCATTATTCAGCCAAGCACAAATTACTATTTCAAAATTTTAATCAAAACTGTTTATTAATGTGTCTAAAAATGTTTAACCAATTGATGGTTAAAGCAGTATGAAACGGATGACGTTGTAATGAATACTCAGGGAGAAAAAGGTGTAGATTCACGCGCAGAGTGCGGCAGGTGTTTATTTCACCTTCAGTACGCCCCCCCCCCCCCCCCTGTTGAGACCAGGTGTTGAGACCAGGTGAGTAACTAACACAGGTGAAATCAATGAACAAAAATTAAAGACAGGGCTACGTTCAAGAACACAAAGAAACAGGGCTACGTTCAAGAACACAATGAAACAGAACACAAAGTTGACTGAAAAATAAATACAGAACCTTACAGACATAGTATACAATTGATGATGTAGTACACAAAATATGGCGACCACTTTTGGCTCATTAGCACCACTTTTAGAACTAGTGGCTGAAATTCTACAAAAGTTTGAGTGCATCTTCACGTAAACATTTTTTTTTGGTGTTTGTACATGACTTTCCTATTTAGATTTTTTTCAGCTTTTACTTTAATTCCACTACAGTTCTAAATTAAATAATGTATTTTTTAACTCTATACATTTTCCCTGGCACCCAAAAGAACATGTTACATTTCGATTTGCATTTCAGGAAGGAATATGGTCCAATTCACTACTTAGTATATCAAGAGAACATCCCTGGTCATCCCTACTGCCCCTGATCTGGCATTTGTAAATTATGTCTGAGTGTTGGAGTGTGCCCCTGGCTATCCATAAACCAAAAAAACTAGAAAATATTGTTGTCTGGTTTGGTTAATATAAGGAATGTGAAATGATTTATACTTTTACTTTGATACTTAATAACAGACTATATTGCCACTCCTATTTGCCACATCTTCAATTTAAGCCTACTAGAAAGTGTGTGCCCTCAGGCCTGGAGGGAAGCAAAAGTCATTCCACTACCCAAGAATAGTAAAGCCCCCTTTACTGGCTCAAATAGCCAACCAATCATCCTGTTACCAACCCTTAGTAAACTTCTGGAAAAAATTGTGTTTGACCAGATACAATGCTATTTCACAGTAAACAAATTGACAACAGACTTTCAGCATGCTTATAGGGAAGGACACTCAACAAGCACAGCACTTACACAAATTACTGATGATTGGCTAAGAGAAATTGATGACGCAATCTTAATCACATTCCACACTGCCCTTTCTCACCTGGACAAAAGGAAGACCTATGTGAGAATGCTGTTCATTGACTACAGCTCAKAGTTCAACACCATACTGCCCATGAAGCTCATCACTAAGCTAAGGACTCTGGGACAAAACACCTCCTTCTGCACTTGGATCCTGGACTTCCTGATGGGCCGCCCTCAGGTGGTAAGGATAGGCAACAACACGTCTGCCAAGCTGATCCTCAACACTGGGGCCCCTCAGGAGTGTGTACTTAGTCCCCTCCTGTACTCCCTGTTCACCCACAACTGCATGGCCAAACACGACTCCAACACCATCATTAAGTTTGCTGAAGACACAACAGTGGTAGGCCTGATCACCGACAATGATGAGACAGGTCAGGGAACTGGCAGTGTGGTGCCAAGAAAACAACCTCTCCCTCAATGTGATCAAGACAAAGGAGCTGATCGTGGACTACAGGAAAAGACAGGCCGAACAGGCCCTCATTAACATCAACGGGACTGTAGTGGAGCGGGTCGAGAGTTTCAAGTTCCTTGTTGTCCACATCACCAACGAACTACCATGGTCCAAAAACACCAAGACAGTGGTGAAGAGGGAACGACAAAACCTTTTCCCCCTCATGAGACTGAAAAGATCTGGCATCGGTCCCCAGATTTTCAAAACGTTCTACAGCTGCACCGTTGAGAGAATCCTGACCGGTTGCATCACCACCTGGTATGGCAACTGCTCAGCATCTGACCGTGAGGCGCTACAGAGGGTAATACGTATGCAACTGATGCAAGCGGTAGAATCAGATTTAAAAAGCAGGTAAAAATACACATTATGGAACAGCGGGGACTATGAAGTAACACAAACATAGGCACAGACACATGCATACACACACATGACAACATACACACTATACACACACGTACACATGGATTTTGTGTTGTAGATATGTGGTAGTGGAGTATGGGCCTGAGAGCACACACTTGTGTGTGTTGTGAGTTCTGTAGTGAATGTATTGTAATGTTTTAGAAATGGTATACCTGCCTTAATTCTGCCAGACCGCAGGAAGAGCAGCTAATGGGGATCCATAAATACAAATACAAATACAAATACCAAATCATTTTAGACTTTTACAGAAGTAGTATTTTACTGGGTGACTTTCACTTTTACTTCAGTTATTTTCTATTAAGGTATTTTTACTTTCACTCAAGTATGACAATTTGGTAATTTTTCCAACGGTGGCTATCGGTACACTATAATTACAAGTAAGTACTCCTCATCCTGTGTAACACCTAGTAATTACATTGTACTTATGCAGATATGACTGTATATGTACTCTGGTGTACTAGTGTATTTACTCTCCCACTTGGATCACACTTCCAGAAACTTGAAATGAGGGCCAGGTTGTCAGGATGGGTAATGTATTGTATAAGTACAATGTATTGTGTAATTAGTTACAAGTAAGTACCCCTCAAGATACACTTCATTTTAACTAGCTAAATCCTATGTAACAATTAGTAATTACATTGTACTTAGGCAAACGTTACATGTACTATGCTTAGTGTCTTATTCCTCATATGGGATGACACTCGCATTAGATCTATTTTCGTAAACTCAACCAAGTTAACCCAGATGGTATGCTTTATTTTGGGAGCAAGTGCTAGCAACAACGTTGACTGGAGATATATGTTTAACAGTGCACATTCATGGGTAAGTAATTAGAGCATATTGAGCATAGGCTATAATCGCTCAGACACCCAGCACTTCCACAAGGGATCCCAATCTTTGTCACAGTAGTTAATGAATCAGATGCAGCTGGGAAGAAGCGAAACACTAAGTTGGTGAATTTAGTGGAAACCTGCCCATTTGTAACAAGCATGGTAACAAGCATTCGTTCTTACACTTCTGTAATTACAGACCGCAATTACTACCAGGTACATYTTGTTATTACTTTGTAACTAGGAGTTACAGTTAACTACAATAATTGTTAAAGTGTAATTACACATGTACTTAGGACCACTTAAAAGGAAGTGTTACCGAGTGGGTAAAATGTCAGAATTGTGCTGCCCGTGTAAACGCAGCCACGGAGAAATATAGCATGACGCGGGTAAAGGTGAGAGGTCTGGTAACTGTCAAAAGCTCCAACATGGCCTTCAGAGGTCTATGATTGACATTTGATATTATGTGTAAATTCATTTTTAGTCGAAGGCCAACAAGGGATTAGCCTACTGATGATTCTTCTCATGATCAAATGATGRATGTCCCTACTGTCTCTCACTGTCATCTGACCTGCCTTTAAAATTGTTCCATAATTATATGCAAATGACAGCATTTAAATGACAGATTAATTTCGTCTTGGCTTGTGATATTAATTCACAGACAGAAAACACCTGAGACATATACACATTAAGTATATTCAATTCACATCTGCTTGTGACTCAGTCATAATGTGCCTTAACTCTGTGTTATAGAAGTGCAATCATTGTGTCCCTACCGGACAGCCAGTCCGCTGGCGTACTATTTTTAAATCACCCATCTATTCAATGCCCAAGGAATACAATGGAAAGTGTTGCATATAGAGAATGGCTGTAATTATGGTGAGTCAAGCAGTTGCCTAAGTCAAGGAGCACTGACTTTAATTTGGAGATGGAGTCTGGCCCCCCGAGATACACATAGGTGCAAGCACACAGCRTTGAACCACATGAGAACAAGGAGAACTTATAGACGGGAACATTGGAGGCAGAGTGTGTTCTATCTTTAAAATACACTGCTCAAAAAAATAAAGGGAACACTAAAATAACACATCCTAGATCTGAATGAATGAACTATTCTTATTAAATAGTTTTTTCTTTACATAGTTGAATGTGCTGACAACAAAATCACACAAAAATCAGAGCCTGCAAATGACCTCCAGCAGGCCACAAATGTGCATGTGTCTGCAAACGGTCAGAAACAGACTCCATGAGGGTGGTATGAGGGCCCGCGTCACAGGTGGGGGTTGTGCTTACAGCCCAACACCGTGCAGGACGTTTGGCATTTGCCAGAGAACACAAGATTGGCAAATTCGCCACTGGCGCCCTGTGCTCTTCACAGATGAAAGCAGTTTCACACTGAGCACATGTGACAGACGTGACAGTCTGGAGACGCCGTGGAGAATGTTCTGCTGCCTGCAAATCCTCCGCGTGACCGGTTTGGCGGTGGTCAGTCATGGTGTGGGGTGGCATATCTTTGGGGGCCGCACAGCCCTCCATGGGCTCGCCAGAGGTAGCCTGACTGCCATTAGGTACCGAGATGAGATCCTCAGACCCCTTGTGAGACCATATGCTGGTGCGGTTGGCCCTGGGTCCTTCTAATGCAAGACAATGCTAGACCTCATGTGGCTGGAGTGTGTCAGCAGTTCCTGCAAGAGGAAGGCATTGATGCTATGGACTGGCCCGCCCGTTCCCCAGACCTGAATCCAATTGAGCACATCTGGGACATCATGTCTCGCTCCATCCACCAACGCCACGTTGCACCACAGACTGTCCAGGAGTTGGCGGATGCTTTAGTCCAGGTCTGGGAGGATATCCCTCAGGAGACCATCCGACTCCAGGTGACTACCCATGGGCATGCTCCTGGGGAGCATGCCCAGGCGTTGTAGGAGGTCATACAGGCACGTGGAGGCCACACACATACTGAGCCTCATTTTGACTTGTTTTAAGGACATTACATCAAAGTTGGATCAGCCTGTAGTGTGGTTTTCCACTTTAATTTTGAGTGTGACTCCAAATCCAGACCTCCATGGGTTGATAAATTTGATTTCCATTGATTA
>NC_036853.1:10208613-10233264 GCF_002910315.2 Salvelinus sp. IW2-2015
TTGTGCAAATGGAATAGACAACAGGTGGAAATTATAGGCAATTAGCAAGACATCCCCAATAAAGGAGTGGTTCTGCAGGTGGTGACCACAGACCACTTTTCAGTTCTCTATGCTTCCTGGCTGATGTTTTGGTCACTTTTGAATGCTGGCGGTGCTTTCACTCTAGTGGTAGCATGAGACGGAGTCTACAACCCACACAAGTGGCTCAGGTAGTGCAGCTCATCCAGGATGCACATCAATGCGAGCTGTGGCAAGAAGGTTTGCTGTGTCTGTCAGCGTAGTGTCCAGAGCATGGAGGCGCTACCAGGAGACAAGCCAGTACATCAGGAGACGTGGAGGAGGCCGTAGGAGGGCAACAACCCAGCAGCAGGACCACTACCTCCGCCTTTGTGCAAGAAGGAGCAGGAGGAGCACTGCCAGAGCCCTGCCAAATGACCTCCAGCAGGCCACAAATGTGCATGTGTCTGCTCAAACGGTCAGAAACAGACTCCATGAGGGTGGTATGAGGGCCCGACGTCCACAGGTGGGGTTGTGCTTACAGCCCAACACCGTGCAGGACGTTTGGCATTTGCCAGAGAACACCAGCATGTGAAATTTATTGTCAATCAGTGTTGCTTCCTAAGTGGACAGTTTGATTTCACAGAAGTGTGATTGACTTGGAGTTACATTGTGTTGTTTAAGTGTTCCCTTTATTTTTTTGAGCAGTGTATATTTCCCTGTAAACAGGATGAAATGGTAAATCCCTCACAAGCCTCATGTGGCTTTAAAAAAAAATATATATATTATCAGTACCAGTCAAATGTTCTCACACACCTACTAATTCAAGGGTTTTTCTTTATTTTTACTATGTTCTACATTGTAGAATTAAAGCGAAGACATCAAAACTATTAAATAACACATATGGAATCATGCATTTACCAAAAAAGTGTTAATCTTTTCAAAATATATTTTAGATTTTAGATTCTTCAAAGTAGCAACCCTTTACCTTGATGACAGCCTTTKCACACTCTTCACATTCTCTCAACCAGCTTCATGGGGTAGTCACCTGGAATGCATTTCAATTAACAGTGGGCCTTGTTAAAAGTTCATTTGTGGAGTTTCTTTCCTTCTTACTGCGTTTGAGCCAATCAGTTGCGTTGTGACGAGGTAGGGGTGGTATACAGAAGATAGCCTTATTTGGTAAAAGACCAAGTCCATATTATGGCAAGAACAGCTCAAATAAGAAAAGAGAAATGACAGTCCATCATTACTTTAAGACATGAAGGTAAGTCAATCCGAAAAAAACTTTTTACGTTTCTTCAAGTGCAATCGCAAAAACCATCCAGCGCTATGATGAAACTGGCTCTCATGAGGACCGCCACAGGAAAGGAAGACCCAGAGTTACCTCTGCTGCAGAGAATACGTTCATTAGAGTTAACTGCACCGCAGATAGCAGCCCAAATAAATGCTTCAAGTAACAGACACATCTCAACATCAACTGTTCAGAGGAGACTATGTGAATAAGGCCTTTATGGTCAAATTGCTGTAAAGAAACCACTACTAAAGGACACCAACAAGAAGACGAGACTTTCTTGGGCCAAGAAACACGAGCAATGGACATTAGACCGGTGGAAATTCTGTCCTTTTGTCTGATGAGCCCAAATCTGAGATTTTTGGTTCCAACCGCCATGTCTTTGTGAGACGCAGAGTACAGTAGGTGAACGGATGATCTTCGCATGTGTGGTTCCCACCATGAAGCATGGAGGAGGAGGTGTGATGKAAAAGCAKYCTACAAATGCTCAGCATATGTGGGAACTCCTTCAAGATTGTTGGAAAAGCATACCTCATGAAGCTGTTTGAGAGAATGTCAAGAGTGTGCAAAGCTGTCATCAAGGCAAACGGTGGCTACTTTGAAGAATCTCAAATTTAAAATATATTTTGATTTGTTTAACACTTTTTTGGTTACTGCATGATTTCATATTTGCTATTTCATAGTTTTGATGTCTTCACTGTTATTCTACAATGTAGAAAATAGTTTTWAAAAAATAAGAAAAACCCTTGAATGAGCAGGTGTGTCCAAACTTTTGACTGGTACTGTATATCAGGATAGGAATCAATTATGCAAAGATGAGAAACAGAGCATGATAGGCTAAATGTTGTTGTGTCGAATTACATATTACATCTTTTATATAACAGTGAGATTGTGATCTTTATTSTGAGCACTAACCATACATCTAGCCTCAGCCGCCTATTGCTATGATACTAACCACAACCCTGACACGGCTGAGGCAGATGATACTAAAACAGAAGGACAACACAAGTAAAAATCATTCAGTTTCCCTTAGTTTTGATTGACCATTCACCATGAGATGCCAGGCTTGACCATGAGATCATAATATCCGGGAGCTACTATACGGAGCTTGTTATTCATATTATTAGTGCTGATAGCCAGCAGCAAGGAGTTATGGAAAATGAATATGAATCTGTTAGAATAGATTAGAATATGATAGATTAGAGTAATAGAATAGAAGAGAATAGAATATGAATCGATTAGAATAGATTGGACAATTAAAACAGATTAGAATATGATTAGGTTATGGTTATGAATAGAGGTTAGGATTCTCTTCTTCCAGCACATCTCATTTCCCTCCCTTGTCAGTGATAAATAATTGGTGAAAATATCTTCAGTTTAGAAACGCCTAATAAAAACATATCTTCAGCTTACAAAAGCCTCATGAAAAGTCCTTATAATTTTCACATTTTAATCATTTMACAGACGTTCTTATCCAGAGTGACTTAAAGTAGTGATTGCATACTTTTTCTCATGCTAGTCCCCCGTGAGAATCGAAACCACAACTCTGGTGTTGCAAACACTATACTCTACCAACTGAGATATACGGGACCATTTGAGTTGTTAATAATCTTAGATTTAAAGTCCACTGTTTTGGGGTCCTGCGTGGTTCTGGTACCGGTTCCGACTGACATTTCCACTTATAAATTGATATGTGGACACCATGGATCGAAATGGCTTGCATTAAGAGGTAGCCCGGATTCTCACAGACACAGGAGTATGTCTCGTCTGCCTGTTTGAAGCAGGATGGGAAATCTGACACCACTTGAAGCTGCGATGTCCCTGCTACCATTTCATGCGCTTTTCCGACTGTCACCTTCTGTTTGTCGTAAACGGACAAGATTAATGTGAGATGAAAGGCAAATTCCTAGCAAGTTCAGGAAGCCAAGCTAGAGCTCTGTGAGATGTTCACAGAGATGGGGGCAGACGTTTGTATCAAGAGAGACCTATAGAAAATAATATATGCACATTTTCTCTAACACTAAATATACAAATATGTATTTTACAATTATAAGGAAGGTGAAATTTTATAGTTAGACATTAGACATAAATTGATTATATTATATTTAGAAATAAGATAAGTCATTTCAAGCCTTATTCATACAGTTTTGTTGAATAGAAAATCAATCATATAACTGTCACGCCCTGACCTTAGAGAGCCTTTTWATTTCTCTATTTGGTTAGGTCAGGGTGTGATTTGGGGTGGGCATTCAAGTTTGTATATTTCTTTGTTGGCCGGGTATGGTTCCCAATCAGAGGCAGCTGTCTATCGTTGTCTCTGATTGGGTATCATACTTAGGCAGCCCTTTTTCCCACCTTCAGTTGTGGGATCTTGTTTTCTGTTTAGTTACTGTTGCCTGACAGAACTGTGCGTTCTCGTTTTCGATTTTGTTATTTTGTTTGAGTGTTTTTTGAATTAAAATTATGAACACTTTCCACGCTGCGCTTTGGTCTAATCTTTCTACCACCAACGAGAGCCGTTACAAGAACATTACATATTTTCATATTTGTATCATATTTTTACTGTGTACTTGAGCTTGAGTCCTCAAAAGTGACTACACCTCAGCAATGTATAACTATTATACCAGAAAGGTGACATTTGAACCTTTCTTGGAGTATGCAGCATTACTAGTTTTTGTTTATGGCACTATCATGATAAATCATTACTTTTGGGGATCACATAGATAACATTTTCAATKACATTTAGYTACATTTAAGAGGTTCTTTACTTATTTCATCCATTTCTGTAAGGGGTGCGTGACTGGCTGCAGGGAAGTCAGGCGCAGGAGAGCAGAACTGGGTAATAACCGGAGCAGTTTAATTTGCAAAACCAACGACACCAAGAACAACAAAATATGGGTACAAAATAACCCGTYGCGAACCAGTCAGAGTGCACAAGCACTTTACAACAAACAATTTCACACACAGACATGGGGGAAACAGAGGGTTAAATACACGACAAGTAATGAGGGAATGTAAACCAGGTGTGTGGGAAAACAAAACAAAACAAATGGAAAATTAAAGGTGAATCGGCGATGGCTAGAAGACGGTGACGTCGACAGCCGAACACGCCGAACAAGGAGAGGAACGACTTCGGCGGAAGTCGTGAGAGTACCCCCCCCCCCCCTTGACACGCGGCTCCAGTAGCACACCGACACCAGCCTCGGGATGACCCGGAGGGTGAGGTGCAGGGCGATCCGGACGGAGACGGTGGAATTCTCGCAGCATTGAAGGGTCCAACACGTCCTTAACCGGAACCCAGTATCTCTCTCCGGACCGTACCCTCCCACTCACGGGTACTGAAGGCCCTCCGACGCCTCGAATCCAGTATGGAGCGAACGGAATACGCCGGGGCCCCTCAATGTCCAGAGGGGGTGGAGGAACCTCCCGACCTCAGACTCCTGGAGCGGGCCAGCCACCACCGGCCTGAGGAGAGACACATGGAATGAGGGGTTAATACTGTAATCGGGGGAAGCTGTAACCTGTAACTAACTTGTTCAGTCTCCTCAGGACTTTAACTTTCTGGGATATGTGGACGGTAGAGTCCCACCTAAAAACAGCACTGAAATTGCAGGGCGCCAAATTCAACAACAGAAATCTCATAATTAAAATTCTCAAACATACAAGTATTATACACCATTTTAAAGATAAACTTCTCGTTAATCAGCCAAAGTGTCTGATTTCAAAAAGGATTTACGGCGAAAGCACACTTGCGATTATGTTAGCTCAGTACATAGCCACAGAACACACAGCCATTTTTCCAGCCAAAGAGAGGAGTACAAAAAGCAGAAATAGAGTTTAAATTAATCACTAACCTTTGATGATCTTCATCACATGACACTCATAGGACTTCATGTTACACAGTACATGTATGTTTTGTTCGTAAAGTTCATATTTATTTCCAAAAATCTGAGTTTAGGCGGGACACTGTCTCACTTGGCCAAAAGCCAGAGAACATGAAGCGTGCCAAATTCAAATGAAATACTATAAAAATCTAACTTTCATTAAATCACACATGAAAGATACCAAATTAAAGCTACACTGGTTGTGAATCCAGCCAACGGTGTCAGAATTCAAATAGGCTTTTCGGCGAAAGCTAACAATGCTATTATCTGAGTTAGCACATTGTAAACAAAGAGAGATAAGATATTTTCAAACCGCAGGCGCGACACAAAACGCAAGCATGGTAAGCATGCCTTACCTTTGACGAGCTTCTGTTGTTGGCATTCCAATATGTCCATAAACATCACAAATGGTCCTTTTGTTCGATTAATTCTGATCGATATATATCCAAAATGTCCATTTATTTGGCGCGTTTGATCCAGAAAAACACCGGTTCCAACTCGTGAAACATGATACAAAATATCTCAAAAGTTACATGTAAACTTTGCCAAAACATTTCAAATTCCTTTTGTAATACAACTTTAGGTATTTTTTAACGCAAATAATCGATAAAATTGAAGACGGGATGATCTGTGTTCAATACAGGATTAAAACAATCTGTAGCATGCTTTCTGGTCACGCGCCTCTATCTAACAGGACACTTCAAGTGACCCTGATTCAAAATGGCCGTACTTCTTCATTACACAAAGGAAAAACCCTTAACTAATTTCTAAAGACTGTTGACATCCAGTGGAAGCGGTAGGAACTGCAAGAAGGTATTTGTATTCCCAATGAAAATCCATTGAAAAGAGAGTGACCTAAAAAAAAAAAAATCTGAATGGTTTGTCCTCGGGGTTTCACCTGCTAAATAGGTTCTGTTATACTCACAGACATGACTCAAACAGTTTTAGGAACTTCAGAGTGTTTTCTATCCAAATCTACTAACAATATGCATATCTTATCTTCTGGTGATGAGTAGCTGGCAGTTGAATTTGGGTATGCTTTTCATCCAAACGTGAAAATGCTGCCCCCTATCCTAGAGAAGTTAAATGGCCCCATAAACCGCGGCCCCAGCTTCCGGCAGGGCAGGCGGAGGGGTAGGTTTGGGGTCGAGAGCCAGACCCGGTCCCCCGGTGCGAACACCGTGGCCTCACTGCGGTGATGGTCTGCGCTGGCTTTCTGGCGCAGCACGGCCCGCTGAAGGGGATGAAGGTCCCATGTCTCCTCTGCGTGCCTGAACCAGTCATCCACCGCAGGAGCCTCGATCTGACTCTGATACCAAGGCGCCMGAACCGGCTGGTACCCCAGTACGCACTGGAAGGGGGAGAGGTTAGCGGAGGAGTGGCGGAGCGAGTTCTGGGCCATCTCTGCCCAGGGCACGAACGCTGTCTACACCCCCGGCAGGTCCTGGCAATAAGACCTCAGAAACCTACCCACATCCTGGTTAACTCTCTCTACCTGCCCATTACTCTCGGGGTGAAAACCCGAGGTAGGGCTGATCGAGACMCCCAGACGTTCCATGAACGCCCTCCAGACCCTCGAAGTGAACTAGGGACCCCGATCAGACACTATATCCTCAGACACCCCGTAGAGCCGGAAGACGTGTGTAAACAAGGCTTCCGCAGGGAGGCCGTAGGGAGACCGGGCAGAGGGAGGAGATGACAGGACTTGGAAAAAACGGTCCACAACGACCAGGATCGTGGTGTTATCCTGTGAGGGAGGAAGATCGGTAAGGAAATCGACTGACAGGTGCGACCAAGGCCGTTGTGGAACGGGTAAGGTGTGTAGCTTACCTCTGGGCAGGTGTCTAGGAGCCTTACACTGGGCGCACACCGAGCAGGAGGAAACATAAACCCTCACGTCCTTAGCCAAAGTGGGCCACCAGTACTTCCCACTCAGACAGCACACCGTCCGACCGATGCCTGGATGACCAGAGGAGGGCGACATGTGGGCCCAATAGATCAGCCGGTCACRGACAGCAGACGGAACGTACAGACGCCCRGCGGGACACTGGAGGGGAGCAGCCTCTGCACGTAAYGCCTGCTCAATGTCCGCGTCCAGCTCCCACACTACCGGCGCCACCAGGCAGGAGGCCAGGAGTATGGGGGTGGGATCCACGGGCCGCTCCTCTGTGTCATACAGCAGGAACAGTGTGTCTGCCTTCACGTTCTGGGAACCTGGTCTGTAAGAAAGGGTGAAAACAAAACGGGTGAAAAACATGGCCCACCTTGCCTGGCGAGGGTTCAGTCTCCTCGCTGCCCGGATGTACTCCAGATTGCGGTGGTCAGTCCAGATGAGAAAAGGGTGTTTAGCCCCCTCAAGCCAATGTCTCCACGCCTTCAAAAGCCTTGACAACAGCCAACAGCTCCCAGTTCCCCACGTCATAGTTTCGCTCCGCCGGGCTGAGCTTCCTCGAGAAGAAGGCACAGGGGCGAAGCTTCGGTGGCGTACCCGAGCGCTGAGAGAGCACGGCTCCTATCCCAGCCTCGGACGCGTCCACCTCCACTATGAATGCCAAAGAGGGATGGGCSAGCACGGGAGCCGAGGTAAACAGAGCCCTCCGGTGACCAAAAGCCCTGTCYGCCTCAGCCGACCACTGCAAACGTACCGGGCCCACCTTCAGCAGTGAGGTAATGGGAGCCGCTACCTGACCAAAACCCCAGATAAACCTCCGGTAGTAAACCCTAGAAACCGCTGCACCTCCTTTACTGTGGTGTGAGTCGGCCAATTGCCACGGCTGAAATGCGGTCACTCTCCATCTCCACCCCTGAGGTGGAAATGCGGTACCCTAGGAAGGAGACGGACTGCTGGAAGAACAGGCATTTCTCAGCCTTGACATACAGGTCATGCTCCAACAGTCGACCAAGCACCCTGCGCACCAGGGACACATGCTCGGCGCTTGCAGTGGAGTATATCAGAATGTCATCAATATACACCACTACACCCTGCCCGTGCAGGTCCCTGAAAATCTAGTCTACAAAGGCTTRGAAGACCGATGGAGCATTCATMAACCCGTACGCCATGACGAGGTACTCATAGTGCCCTGAGGTAGTACTGAACGCCGTCTTCCACTCGTCTCCCTCCCGGATACGCACCAGATTGTAAGCGCTCCTGAGATTTAGTTTGGTGTAGAAGCGCACCCCGTGCATTGACTCAATCGCTGTGGCTTTGAGCGGTAGCGGGTAACTGTACCTCACAGTGATCTGGTTTAGGTCTCGATAGTCAATACACGGTTGCAGACCTCCCTCCTTCTTCTTCACAAAAAAGAAACTCGAGGAGGCGGGTGAAGTAGAGGACCGAATGAACCCCTGACGCAGGGATTCGGAGACATATGTTTCCATAGCCACCGTCTCCGCCTGTGACAGGGGATACACGTGACTCCTGGGAAGTGCGGCGTCTACCAGGAGATTTATCACACAATGCCCCCGACGATGAGATGGTAATTGAGTCGCCTTCTTTTTGGAGAAGGCGAGAGCCAAGTCGGAGTTTTCGGGGGGAATGCGCACGGTGGAKACCTGGTCTGGACTTTCCACAGTAGTAGCACCAACGGAAACCCCTAAACACCTCCGCGAGCACTCTCGCGACCACCCCGTGAGAGCCCTCCGTTGCCATGAAACAGTGGGGTCATGACAGGCTAACCAGGGTAGGCCTAGCACAACGGGAAACGCAGGAGAGTCAATGAGGAAGAGACTGATTCTCTCCTTGTGACCCCCCTGCGTCACCATGCCCAGAGGAGAGGTGGCCTCCCTAATCAACCCTGACCCTAATGGTCGACTGTCTAAGGCGTGAACTAGGAAGGGAATAGCCACTGGAACAATGGGGATCCCTAAACTATGGGCAAATTATCTGTCTATAAAATTCCCAGCCGCGCCTGAATCGACGAGCGCTTTATGCTGGGAATGCGTGGAAAACTCAGGAAAAGTAACATACAAAAACATGTGTGCAACAGAGGGCTCTGGGTGAGAATGGTGCCGGCTCACCTGGGGTGACGCCAGAGTGCCCTGCCTGCTGCCTCGATCCCCAGAGGAACCAACCCGGCACCAAGCCCGACGATCCGGCTGAGGTAAGACGCCTGTCGATCCCGCTGCAGAGAGGGAGCCCGAAGATCTGGTGGAGTGTGATGTGGGATGGGATGCCGCCAAGCCAACCGAGGCAAGGAAACCTCTCGAGCCAGCCAGGGCGTGAAAGCCTGACGGGCTGGCTTAGGCACCTCCGGTTCCATCGGCGGCGGAATCCACCCCGACGTCACCAACAAATCAAAAACAAACAAAAAAACTCCTGGACCGGCTGGGCGAACAAGAACTGACGATCCGGCTGAGGCCCGACGTGGGATGGGCGCCACCAGAGCCAACCGGGGCAAGGAAACCTCTCGAGCCAGCTAGGTCGTGGAAGCCCGACGAGCTGGCTAGGCACCCCCGGTTCCATCGGTGGCGACCCAGAGCCGATGCCACCATACCAACCGGAACGCCAGTACTCCCTGATGCTTAGTGTGATGACTTCTGCATTCTGTCACCTGGAATGACACTGGAGAGACGAAGCAGATACAGGGAGTCAAAAAACATTAAGAACGAGACAGGAACAGCATCAGCAAACTAGTAATACAAACAAAAAACAATTAATGCAGAAGCAGGGAACAGAGCTGGGGAACTGACAAATATAGGGGAGTTAATAACAGGTGATGAGTGAGTCCAGGTGAGTCCAATATCGCTGATGCACGTGACGAGGGAAGGCAAGTGTGCGTAATGGATGATAGGAGTGTGTGATGCAGGGCAGCCTGGCRCCCTCAAGCGCCAGGGGGGGRAGAGCGGGAGCAGACGTGACATGGAGTTTGCTAAACGGCACTTGGATTGGAACTGATGCTATGGATGAAAAATTGGTATTTGGCAAGGCACACAAGTGGTGGGTTTGGCATTGAAAGAAAGATGCATATGCAAAAAATAACCTCATACCTACTGTAAAATATGGTGGTGATCGTTGATGTTATGGGGCTGTTTTGCTTTCACTGGTCCTGAGGCCCTTAAGGTCAACAGCATCATAAAATCTACCAAGTAACTGGACATTTTAGCCAAAAACCTGGTTGCCTCTGACAGGAGGCTGAAACTTGTCCGAAAGTGGACCTTCCAGTGAGACATTGACCCCAAGAAGACATCACAATCCTAAAATAAATGAATAATTGACCACAAAATCAACATTTTGCAATGGCCATCTCAGTCTCCGGACTTAAACCACATTGAAAACTTGTGTTTTGAATTGAAGAGGGCAGTCCATAAGCGCAGACTGAAGGATATCAAGGATCTGGAAAGATTCTGTATGGAGGAATGATTTAAGATCCATCCCAATGTGTTCTCCATCTCATTAAACATTATAGAAAAAGGTTCTGTGCTATTGTTCTTGCAAGGGTAGGATGTAAAAAGTATTGAAAACAGGGGTGCCAATCATTTTGACACGTATCTTTTTGAAAGAAAAACATTATAATATTTGTTAAACAAAATATATTTCTCTGAGCAATTGTATTAATATAAAATATAATTTTCTCTCTTTTTTGGATCGTATACTATAGCTCAGTATTTGTAAAAAAAAAATATATATAGTATTTTTTGCTCATCTTTCTCAAGGGTTTGCCAATTCACCTGATTTGTCTGTCTGCATCCATATCCCCCATTGCTGTCAGGCCCTCAAGCTGCTCAGGGACATGCAGAGTTGGCAGGAGAGTCAGAGGGGGTGTAATTGTCTATGGATTGAACTGACACAAAACTTTGAAGACACAGTATATGATGTCCTCCGAAATCATGCCATCCAACTTTTGTTTTAACCAGGAAGTTCCATTAAGGTCAGAATACCTTTTCCGCAGTCCTTAGAAGACCTTAGAATAGTTCAGTGCCGTGCTCTTTCGCCACAGCCCTGTGTGACATTTAGACAATGCAGAGAGACAGGGCTATGTCATCACATCTCCAGGCGTCTCCTAGTCCCAATTGGAAGTGTTGATCATCATGTATGTCCAGACCTCTATGAATTAGACAAAAAGAGCTGCTTTGTTTTTGTGTTGATCCAGAGCTCTATGGTATTTTGTCATGTAGTGTCATTTCCCAATGAATTAATTAAATGAGAGCTATAAAAAATCACACTGACAAATACAGTGTTACCAAACTATTGGATTGCTCAGTTCTTTTTGAAGGGATTTACCTGACTGATTTATCTCAGAACTTCGTCACATCTTGGGGTCAGAAAGTCTCTTAATCTACAATTAGACACCACCAGCATTTCTTTTTGATACTGTCACAAAGCTAACTAAAAAGCAGCATTCCCCAAGAGAGGATGGCTTTCACTTCAGCACTAATAAATTCATGAACTTCTTTGAGGAAAAGACCATGATCATTAGAAAGCAAATTACGGACTCCTCTTTAAATCTGCGTATTMCTCCAAAAGCTCAGTTGTCCTGAGTCTGCACAACTCTGCCAGGACCTAGGATCAAGGGAGACACTCAAGTTTTTTARTACTATATCTCTTGACAGATTGATGAAAATAATCATGGCCTCTAAACCTTCAAGCTGCATACTGGACCCTATTTCAACTAAACTACTGAAAGAGCTGCTTCCTGTGCTTGGCCGACCTATGTTGAACATAATAAATAGCTCTCTATCCACCGGATGTGTACCAAACTCACTAAAAGTGGCAGTAATAAAGCCTCTCTTGAAAAAGCCAAACCTTGACCCAGACAATATAAAAAACTATCGGCCTTTATCGAATCTCCCATTCCTCTCAAACATTTTAGAAAAAGCTGTTGCATAGCAACTCACTGCCTTCCTGAAGACAAACAATGTATACGAAACGCTTCAGTCTGGTTTTAGACCCCATCATGGCATTGAGACTGCACTTGTGAAGATGGTAAATTACCTTTCAATGGCGTCAGACCGAGGCTCTGCATCTGTCCTCGTGCTCCTAGACCTTAGTGCTCCTTTTGATACCATTGATCAACACATTCTTTTGGAGAGATTGGAAACCCAAATTGGTCTACACTGACAAGTTCTGGCTTGGTTTAGATCTTATCTGTCGGAAAGATATCAGTTTGTCTCTGTGGATGGTTTGTCCTCTTGACAAATCAACTGTAAATTTTGGTGTTCCTCAAGGTTCTGTTTGAGGACCACTATTGTTTTCACCTCTTGGTGATGTCATTCGGAAACATAATGTTCACTTGCACTGCTATGCGGATGACACATAGCTGCACCCGAGCCGCCGCTGTAAGAAGTAAGAAGGCCCACCCGGACCCTCCCCTTTAGTGTCAGTTTTTGCGGCCGGAGTCCGCACCTTTGGGGGGTGGTACTGTCACGCCCTGACCTTAGTTATCTTTGTTTTCTTTATTATTTTGGTTAGGTCAGGGTGTGACGAGGGTGGTATGTGTGTTTTTGTCTTGTCTAGGGTTTTGGGTATGTCTAGGTGTGTGTGTGTAGTCTAAGCATTATGTAGGTCTATGGTGGCCTAGATTGGTTCCCAATCAGAGGCAGCTGTTTATCGTTGTCTCTGATTGGGGATCCTATTTAGGTTGCCATTTTCCAGTTTGGGTTGTGGGTGATTGTCTATGTGATGTTGTATGTCTGCAATCGTTATATTTAGCTTCACGTTCGTTTTTGTTATTTTGTGTTAGTTTGGTTATTATTCTTCGTTATAATTAAAGAAGATGTATTCACATCACGCTGCGCTTTGGTCTCCTCACTACGACGTTCGTGACATCTACACCTGCATTGCTTGCTGTTTTGGGTTTTAGGCTGGGTTTCTGTACAGCAGTTTGTGACATTAGCTGATGTAAGAAGGGCTTTTAAATACATTTGATTGATTGATTGATTGATTGATTGATTGATTGATTGATTGATTGACCTCCATGCTGATAGGCTCTTTGGAAACGATTATAATATCTTATATTAATATAATGCCCTATATTAATATAATACCTCATAGTTGGGAGAAAAAAAGATAGCAGCGATCTAATAGTTGGGGGAATAACAGAAGATAATCTGTCAATTCTCTACAAACAAAACAAAATAAATAAAGTCAATATTATAGCATCATTTTTTTATACCCATGATATCCCCAAGAGGAAAGAACACAGGTTGAAGTCATAATAACCTTGATTCTATGAAGCTGAGACATGTTTCAGCCCTAGATAAATAACCGAGCCAGGCAGGATTTAAACATAAGGTCAATACTGGAGATGTAAAAGTGACAATTGACTATGTTCTGGAACAGCAGCAGTAAACTCTCAGAAAAAAATAGTGCTATCTAGAACCTAAAACGGTTCTTCAGCTGTCCCCATAGGAGAACCCTTTGAAGAACCCTTTTCAGTTCCAGGTAGAACCTTTTCCAAAAAGGGTTCTACCTGGAATCAAAAAGGATTATCCTATGGGGACAGTCGAATAACCCTCTTGGAACCCTTTTTCCATGAGGGCATGCTCTCCTCTGAGGACCATCTCAATTCCACTCCTGTTTCCACCTTTGGACAGTATTTGAGCCCAGGGCATTATTTCCCTAATGCTGGATTGGGGACCCACTGGTCGGTGCAACTCAATCTTCCTGGACCATGGCTCATGGCTGTAGACTAGGGTATGGCTAAATGGTGTTTTTGTACTGACAAGCAAATGGGAAAGGCATTATGTGGATGAGAGGAATTCTGCTATAAACCATTTCCCCTGGTTATGGATGTACTGTTGCAGCCATTTTCCAGAAAAAAACATATTTTTTTCCAAAGGCATGATCAGTAGCAGGAGCTCTATGCGCTTTAGGAGCTGATTTTCATCCCTCCTGGCACAATTTTAACTTTAGATGCCACTTTTGAGAGGATACCGCGCTGCTGGGTTTGATACTTCACGGCAATTGTGAAGTCATGGCCAAGATGAGGTTTATGACCTTTTATTAACTTAATTAACCTCCTGGAACTGCTGCAGTTTATATCAATGTACCGCGCTGAGAGATGAGACTTATACAGTGAACAGTGTTAGCTTGGGGATCTCAGAGGAGCTAACATGCCTTAGTCTATTCCCTCTGCAGCATGTGTGTATACATGCACTCTGTGTACAAAACATCCGTTTGCCCCCAGAACAGCCTCAATTCCTCGGGGCATGGACTACAAGGTGTTCGAAAGCATTCCACAGGGATGCTGGCCCATGTTGACTCCAGTACTTCCCACAGTTGTGTCAAGTTGGCTGGTACTTTGGGTGGTGGAACATGATTGATACACATGGGAAACATGAAAAACCTAACAAATCTTAATGTTGTCCCTCAGCAAGTTTCCCCGTCTTTTCCTTTGACCCAACTCGTATCGACACTCGTGTCTCTGTGTGACCAGGCGATCCTTTCAACACAACTCAGCTAATTGCTTCTTAATTATGTGCCCAACCTTCCATATGGAGATGTGCTTCCACAGTGTTATGTTTAATCAGCGACTAGTGGGAGCAATTTTACTTGCATGAGTGGGTGAAAACGTACTTTTATGATAAAATGTCACTTTCTTATGTTATAAAATACATTTTACCAAGCCAAATATTATTATTCATGTTCTGAATYGTTCAGTGGGGTCTTTCTCTAACATATCATTAATATTATATCCGAAAAGTCGGATTTCGTAACCTAATACATTGCTAATAAGCACTGAAATCTATTGATAGAACGGTGCCACTTTCTCACAGAAAATGTTGAGGATTTTACAGGTCGTGGTGGCCATCTGCAAAGTTGTTTACGCAGGTCGCAAAATTAGTATGACACGAGCTGAATTAAATGGAAAAGGCTTTGAAATTAAAAAAGCTTGCTCAGTACGGGAAAAAGTACAAAAATGTATCCACTCACTACTGTAAGTCGCTCTGGATAAAACTGTCTGCTAAATGACTGAAATGTAAACTGTAATGTAAATGATCCATGCTTCATTGACATTTCACAGAGTTTTTGTGGGAAATGTTTAAAAATAACAGGAGTTTAGCATTGATATGAAAAGCGTATACTAAAATAAGAAAATACTACATGTCATGTCTTAAAATCAATATCTATCTTACCTCCATATTGTTTTATGTCCTCCGGATTCAAGAACAACAATGACAAGTTCAAAAGTGAGCCTGTCACTGAGCCTTAATTCACACAATGCTATTTTACAGATGTATTTTTTTGTACCACTTTAATCCTCTGGCTTCCACTGATTTAGTCACCCTAATTTTGTCCACCCTACAAGCGTATAAACTCCAATAACGTTTGAACGGATTATGATAGAGACATGCAGTTTGGGCTATTGGTTTTCTTTGAGTAGTATCTACACAATAAACATATTATCATACCCATTGGTCAAAATATGTGTTTTTGATTGGACACCCTACATAATATTACTGATCCTCCTCTTTGACTGTCCAATTAGTTCAGTTCATCCATTTATTGAGTGACCTCATTTCCCAGATTTTCCTCCAAAAGTAAATTGATAATTGAGTGGAAAGTGATGCTTTAAGCAAAGTTATTTATTTAGATACTTTAATAGCTTACCTCAATAGAGCTTGGAAGTTCCTATCTACTTTTATATCGAAATTGCAATTGATGGTTACAGACCAAACTTTTAGCAGAACAAGTCCTGCAAATCCTTCCTGTCCGTCGACATCCTAAACAATGATGCAGATAACTGTCAAAATAATGGAAACATTGGAGTAAATGAGGGATACAAAGTACACTATATATACAAAAGTATGTGGACACCCTTTCAAATGAGTAGATTTGGCTATTTCAGCCACACCCGTTACTGACAGGTGTATAAAATCGAGCACACAGCCATGCAATCTTCACAGACAAACATTGGCAGTAGAATGGCCCACACTGAAGAGCTCAGTGACATTCAACGTGGCACGTCGGTTAGTCAAACATGTCGGTTAGTCAAATTTCTGCCTTGCTAGAGCTTCCCAAGTCAACTGTATGTGCTGATATTGTGAAGTGGAAACTTCTAGGAGCAACAACGGCTCAGCCGCAAAGTGGTAGCACAACAACTGTTTGTCGGGASCTTCGTGAAATGGGTTTTCATGGCCGAGCAGCTGCACACAAGCCTAAGATCACCATGCACAATGCCAAGCGTCGGCTGGAGTGGTGTAAATTCTTCAAGCTCTGTCAAATTGGTTGTTGATCATTGCTAGACCACCATTTTCAGGTCTTGTCATAGATTTTCAAGCAGGCTTAAGTCAAAACTGTAACTCGGCCACTCAGGAGCATTCACTTTCTTTATTTAAGCAACTCCAGTGTAAATTTGGCCTTGTGTCTTAGGTTATTTTCCTGCTGAAAGGTGAATTCATCTCCCAGTGTCTGGTGGAAAGCAGACTGAACCAAATTTTCCTCTAGGATTTTTCCTGTGCTTGGCTCCATTATGTTTCTTTTTTATCCTGAAAAACTCCCCGGTCCTTAGTGATTACAAGCATTCTCATGACACCATGCATCCACCACTATGCTTGAAAATATGGAGAGTGGTACTCAGTAATGTGTTGTATTGGATTAATACATTTTGTTGCAGTAATACCTTTAGTGGCTTGTTGCAAACAGGATGCATGTTTTGGAATATTTTTTATTCTGTACATGCTTCCCTCTTTTCACACTACCATTTAGGTTAGTATGTTGGATTAACCACAATGTTGTTGATTACTCCTATCATATTACTCCTATCACAGCCATTAAATTCTAGTGTCTTACCGTCATTTATATTGGCAGGTCTTTATTGGTTATAATCTATATCCCGCTGGGATCACCAACACAAAACTAAAAGTTCTCAGAAAGGAACGTTCATTTTTAGGTTGCAGGGAGGTTCTGCAAATGTTTTACTATGGTTCCCTGAACGTTTTCCTGGGATTCTTTATTAACGGTCTGAGAACGGAAATTATAGGTTATTTGAAGGTAATTAAATCATGTTCTGAGAACATGTTTCAATAAGACTTTTAACACTGCTAGCTTTGTGAACTACAAGCACAGATGGGACACGTGGAAATGTATTTGCTTTGGCATTAATCATGCAAAAAAATAAGTTTATTGTGGCATGGCATCAGTGAGATTCAAACATATGATCTTCTGTTCTCTATCCATGGAGTTGGTCCACTGTGTCACCAGGATGGAGCTAGCATGCCATGTTGTTTTTTTTACTCATACAAAGCTGTTCATATTAGTCTATTCAAACAGACCCCATTTCAAAGGAAACAAGCACTTATTAAGATCAGGTGTGGCCAATTAGTGGGCGCAGCCAACACTCCTGAACACACTTATCAATATAGAAGATAGAGAGAGATTTGTTGATGCTGAGAATGGAATGTATGTTTTTAAATAACATTCTTAGAATGTTCTTTGAACATTACTAATGTCTTCTTGTGGTTTTTATGGAACGTTTTCTTAATGTTCTTAGAATATGACTTTAAACAGAACCATGACGAAACCTGCAGAAAACGTTATGCTGAAGTACTGAAATTCCCACAAAGAATGTTGTTTCTTAGCATTCTCTGAACAATTTGAGAACATTACATTAAATGGAACCATGAGGAAGCCTGTAGGAAACATTATGCTGAAGTACTGAAATTCCTACCTAAGAAAGATATGGCTCTCTGAATGTTATGTGCTAGCTAGGTATCATGCACCATTCCCAGAACATTGTGGGAAGGTTGTATGCAAAATATCCATAGGACAACCACACTTTCACCAAGCTCTAAGAGACATATGGTTCTCAGAACTTTATTTGCTAGCTGGGAAGTCATGACTGTGCGCTACAGACTATCAGTAACATTTCAACTAACTATCTACTAACCCTAACTCTAACCCTAACATGAACCCTTATCCTAACCCTAAACTTAACCCTTACCCTAGCCCTAACCCTAACCTTTACCCTAACCCTTATTCTTAACCTAAACGTAACATTAGCAAGCAGTTGCTTATCAACAGATAGTTTGTTGATAGTATGACCATCTTTAGAGAATCTACAGATGGAAAATCTGGACTATCCAAATAAAGTGTGACCCAATTTAATTTTGCATTGTCTTCTTCTAATGATGCCAATTTGAATGCAAAGCTTCCATTTTATAACAATTTTATTTGAACGCCCCATTCGTCAAAACACAATTACCTGTCTGAAAGGGGTTCTCTTTCATTGAGTTCCACTTTTCCTTTCTGATGTAGGAAATCTGCCACAGTTGCCACAGTTGAATGCCTACAGTTGGTGATAGCAGTCATCCTCCAGCTATTGTGAGTCAGTGATTGGAATTTAGTCTTTGCCATGAGCAACTTCATGTCGAATTATAAAAGACAACAAAAACAAACCACTACATGGTGACTCACCAGTAGCATCTGTTCAAAGGTTCATAGCACCATTATTATGTTCTCAAACTGAAAAGATCCTTGCTAAAGTGTTGCTTCCTGAAGAAAATTATACAGCTGTTTCATTATATTTTTAGATTTTCCTCATCGATCTGCTTTTCTGTTGTTGGTTTTTCAGCTCTGCCTGCTCAGTGTGTCTGTTCAGAGAGTGAATCCTTAGGAGAAATTAGACTGCAGTGGGAGACAAGTCAGACAAAGACAGTTTCAGTACTCCAACCCCATCCTTCATAATGACTGTGTCAACCACTTGTGAACTTGAAGGCATGTTGAAAGAAGGGAGCAGGTATGGGACTGCTTCGTACCCGTATAATTCTTTAATCGTAGCCAAAGAAATCAATTTGCGTCCAGATAAGTGGGCTAGGCACYGTCTACTACAATCCCACCCTCAGGGAGCTCAATAGCAATTATGTTAGAGTGCTGCCAAGGACATGGCTGTAGATTCTCAAGTTTCAAGTTTTATTTGTCACATGCACAGGTACATTGAAATGCCTTACTTGAAAGTCCATCCCACCAGTGGAGTATTCAATATTGTATGTTTAAACCTTGAGACAATTGAGACATGGATTGTGTATGTATGCCATTCAGAGGGTGAACGGGCAAGACAAAATATTTAAGTGCCTTTGAACGCACTATGGTAGTAGGTGCCAGGCGCAACGGTTTGAGTGTGTCATGAACTGCAAAGCGGCGGGGTTTTTCACTCTCAACAGCTTCCTGTGTGTATCAAGAATGGTCCACCACCCAAAGGACATCCAGCCAACTTGACACAACTGTGGGAAGTATTGGAGTCAACATGGACCAGCATCCCTGTGATAATGGAGCTGACTAGGGAAACGTTCCCGCTGTTCTTACGTTCAAACTAAAACAATGTAACTACTAATGGCATCTTTATGCTTTCGTTAATAAAATAATTATAAAAATAGTCTTTCCAAATGCAGATGTTTATTTAGTTATGGATCCATAACAAATTACTATTGGAATAAATATCAATGAAATACAGAAATATTGGAACAGAAGTTGTCTAATTGTTTACCATCTGTGGAGAGAGATGTCTACCAAGATGGAAAATCTGGACTATCCAATAAAGTGTGACCCAATTTAATTTTGCATTGTCTTCTTCTAATGATGCCAATTTGAATGCAAAGCTTCCATTTTATAACAATTTTATTTGAACGCCCATTCGTCAAAACACAAAATTACCTGTCTGAAAGGGGTTCTCTTTCATTGAGTTCCACTTTTCCTTTCTGATGTAGGAAATCTGCCACAGTTGCCACAGTTGAATGCCTACAGTTGGTGATAGCAGTCATCCTCCAGCTATTGTGAGTCAGTGATTGGAATTTAGTCTTTGCCATGAGAACTTCATGTCGAATTATAAAAAGACAACAAAAACAAACCACTACATGGTGACTCCCAGTAGCATCTGTTCAAAGGTTCATAGCACCATTATTATGTTCTCAAACTGAAAAGATCCTTGCTAAAGTGTTGCTTCCTGAAGAAAATTATACAGCTGTTTCATTATATTTTTAGATTTTCCTCATCGATCTGCTTTTCTGTTGTTGGTTTTTCAGCTCTGCCTGCTCAGTGTGTCTGTTCAGAGAGTGAATCCTTAGGAGAATTTAGACTGCAGTGGGAGACAAGTCAGACAAAAGACAGTTTCAGTACTCCAACCCCATCCTTCATAATGACTGTGTCAACCACTTGTGAACTTGAAGGCATGTTGAAAGAAGGGAGCAGGTATGGGACTGCTTCGTACCCGTATAATTCTTTAATCGTGCCAAAGAAATCAATTTGCGTCCAGATAAGTGGGCTAGGCACGTCTACTACAATCCCACCCTCAGGGAGCTCAATAGCAATTATGTTAGAGTGCTGCCAAGGACATGGCTGTAGATTCTCAAGTTTCAAGTTTTATTTGTCACATGCACAGGTACATTGAAATGCTTACTTGAAAGTCCATCCCACCAGTGGAGTATTCAATATTGTATGTTTAAACCTTGAGACAATTGAGACATGGATTGTGTATGTATGCCATTCAGAGGGTGAACGGGCAAGACAAAATATTTAAGTGCCTTTGAACGCACTATGGTAGTAGGTGCCAGGCGCAACGGTTTGAGTGTGTCATGAACTGCAAAGGGCGGGTTTTTTCACTCTCAACAGCTTCCTGTGTGTATCAAGAATGGTCCACCACCCAAAGGACATCCAGCCAACTTGACACAACTGTGGGAAGTATTGGAGTCAACATGGACCAGCATCCTGTGATAATGGAGCCTGATGTCAGATCGTGTGGGATTTGACGGACCAAAACGCAGCATTTGGAAAATAAGCCATCTTCTTTTTATTAAGAAGAAGGAGAACCGAAAACAAAACACTCTTACAAACTAACAAAACAAACAAACGACCGACCGCTACAAACGTTGTGCACATACATACAGGCTACAATCGTTCTACATAGACAATCTCCCACAAATACTAAAGCCTATGGCTCCCTTAAATATGGCTCCCAATCAGAGACAACTATGACCAGCTGTCTCTGATTGAGAACCAAATCAGGCAGCCATAGACTTTCCTAAACACCTACACTCAACCATAGATATACTAGACACATACACTAAACCATAGACTATTCTAGACACATCCACTCAACACAAACCCATACACTCTAACAAATCCCCCTAGACACTCCAAACCACCCAAGACAATACAGAAACACCAACCTAACCCCATGTCACACCCTGACCTAACTAAAATAATAAAGAAAACAAAGAATACTAAGGCCAGGGCGTGACATAACCCCCCCTTAAGGTGCGAACTCCGGGCGCACCAGTACATAGTCTAGGGGAGGGTCTGGTGGGCTTCCGTCCACGGCGGCGGCTTTCGGCACTGGTCGTGGTCCCCCCCACCATAGTCACTAATCGTTTACTTAACCCCACTGGAATAAGGGCAGTACCGGACTAAGGGGCAGCACCGGACTAAGGGCAGCACCGGACTAAGGGGCAGTACCGGACTAAGGGCAGTACCGGACTAAGGGCAGTACGGACTAAGGGCAGCACCAGGATAAGGGACAGCACCAGGATAAGTACAGGATAAAGGGGTAGCCCCAGGATAAGGGGAGCTCCGGACTGAGGTACGGCAGCTCCGGACTGAAGGCAGCACCGGACTGAAGGGCGGATCCTGGCTGGATGGCTCATGGCTGGCTGACGGATCTGGCTGCTCATGGCTGGCTGACGATCTGGCTGCTCATGGCTGGCTGACGGATCTGGCTGCTCATGGCTGGCTGACGGATCTGGCTGCTCATGGCTGCTGATGGATTGGCTGCTCATGGCTGGCTGACGGATCTGGCTGCTCATGGCTGGCTGACGGATCTGGCTGCTCATGGCTGGCTGACGGATCTGGCTGCTCATGGCTGGCTGACGGATCTGGTGCTCATGGCTGGCTGGCGGATCTGGTGCTCATGGCTGGCTGGCGGCTCTGGCAGATCCTGTCTGGTTGGCGGCTCTGCAGATCCTGTCTGTGGCGGCTCTGGCAGATCCTGTCTGGTTGGCGCGCTCTGGCAGATCCTGTCTGGTTGGCGCCTCTGGCAGATCCTGTCTGGTTGGCGGCTCTGGCAGATCCTGACTGACGAACGGCTCTAGCGGCTCCTGACTGACGAACGGCTCTGACGGCTCGGGACAGACGGGCGCTCTAATGGCTCGGGACAGACGGATGGCTCAGATGGCGCTGGGGAGACGGATGGCTCAGATGGCGCTGGGAGACGGATGGCCAGATGGCGCTGGGAGACGGATGCTCAGATGCGCTGGGGAGACGGATGGCTCAGATGGCGCTGGGGAGACGGATGGCTCTGGCCGGATGAGGCGCACTGTAGGCCTGGTGCGTGGTGCCGGCACTGGTGGTACCGGGCTGGGAACACGCACTTCAAGGCTAGTGCGGGAGAAGGAACAGGCATACTGGACCCTGGATACGCACCTTTGGCCTAGTGCGTGGTGCCGGCACTGGTGGTACCGGGCTGGGGACACGCACTTCAAGGCTAGTGCGGGGAGCAGCAACAGGACGCACAGGACTCTGGGGACACACAGGAGGCTTGGTGCGTGGTGTAGGCACTGGTGGTAATGGGCTGGAGACACGCACCATTGGACGAGTGCGTGGAGGAGGAACAGGGCTCTGGAGACACACTGGAAGCTGGTGCGTGGTGTTGGCACTGGTGGAACAGGACTGGGGCGGGGAGGTGGCGCCGGAAATACCGGACCGTGCAGGCGTACTGGCTCCCTTGAGCACCGAGCCTGACCAACCTTACCTGGTTGAATGCTCCCCGTCGCCCGCCCAGTGCGGGGAGTGGAATAACCCGCACCGGGCTATGTAGGCGAACCGGGGACACCATGCGTAAGGCTGGTGCCATGTAAGCCGGCCCGAGGAGACGCACTGGTGGCCAGATAGGTAGAGCCGGCTTCATGGCACTTGGCTCAATGCTCAATCTAGCCCTACCAGTGCGGGGAGGTGGAATAACCCGCACTGGGCTATGCACACGTACAGGAGACACCGTGCGCTCTACTGCGTAACACGGTGTCTGCCCGTACTCCCGCTCTCCACGGTTAGCCTGGGAAGTGGGCACAGGTCTCCTACCTGCCCTTGGCCACTACCTCCTAGCCCCCCCCAATAAATTTTTGGGTAGTACTCACGGGCTTCCAGCCTTGCCTCCGTGCTGCCTCCTCATATCGCCGCCTCTCTGCTTTCGCTGCCTCCCGCTCAGCTTTGGGCGGGCGATATTCTCCAGGTTGAGCCCAAGGTCCCTTTCCATCCAATTCGTCCTCCCATCTCCAGAAATCCTGTGTAGGTGGGTCCTGTTGCCGTTTCACACGCTGTTGGTCCTTTGGTGGGAGATTCTGTCACGATCGTGTGGGGGATTGACGGACCAAAACGCAGCATTTGAAAATAAGCCATCTTTTTTTATTAAGAAGAAGGAGAACCGAAAACAAAACACTCTACAAAACTAACAAACAAACAAACGACCGACCGCTACAAACGTTGTGCACATACATACAGGCTACAATCGTTCTACATAGACAATCTCCCACAAATCCTAAAGCCTATGGCTCCTTAAATATGGCTCCCAATCAGAGACAACTATGACCAGCTGTCTCTGATTGAGAACCAAATCAGGCAGCCATAGACTTTCCTAAACACCTACACTCAACCATAGACTATACTAGACACATACACTAAACCATAGACTATTCTAGACACATCCACTCAACACAAACCATACACTCTAACAAATCCCCTAGACACTCCAAACCACCAAGACAACACAGAAACACCACCTAACCCCATGTCACACCCTGACCTAACTAAAATAATAAAGAAAACAAAGAATACTAAGGCCAGGGCGTGACAGCTGACTAGGAAACGTTCCCGCTGTTCTTACGTTCAAACTAAAACAATGTAACTACTAATGGCATCTTTATGCTTTCGTTAATAAAATAATTATAAAAATAGTCTTTCCAAATGCAGATGTTTATTTAGTTATGGATCCATAACAAATTACTATTGGAATAAATATCAATGAAATACAGAAATATTGGAACAGAAG
This sequence comes from Salvelinus sp. IW2-2015, assembly GCF_002910315.2. Classification (NCBI taxonomy): domain Eukaryota; kingdom Metazoa; phylum Chordata; class Actinopteri; order Salmoniformes; family Salmonidae; genus Salvelinus; species Salvelinus sp. IW2-2015. Next base: position 10,232,760 of record NC_036853.1, read on the forward strand.
TTGTCTAATGAAGGTAAACAAATTGTTGCTTACTGGAAAATACTATTTCAAACACACATGTTCACGTTGTACAGCGCCATTATGGCTATTAGCAGGTAGCTGGACAATGGACTTGCCTAGAAGGAGGGTAGGGGAGAATTATATCGTCAAATGTATTTCTAAGATAGGTTGGCTGTATCACAACTGGCCATGATTGGTTGCATTTCAGTTTAATCGCCAGAAAAGACAAAACAAATAATAATCAATAGTAATTGATTGGGAGTCCCATAGAGCGGCGCACAATTGGCCCAGCATTTCTCTCCCTCTAAAAACAGAAATAAATAATTTGGCTTTATTCAGATTACAATCGCTCACTTTCGGGTTTTTTAAACAAAATAACCTCGTTATGTATTACAGGGATGCAAACTAGTCACCTTTCGGCAAAATTCCTATGTGATTCGTGTAGATCCAATTGAAAAGTGAGGGCTTTGGATGATTATTAGCTGTATGCAAACGAGTGATGCGC